>NC_037671.1:94497356-94667339 GCF_003255815.1 Theropithecus gelada | reverse complement strand
TGTATTATCTTTGAAGGCATTTCCAAGGCGATATGTTACTATGCTTTGTTGCTGATCTGTCTAGGACTCTGGGAAAATGGGTATAACTGTTTGTAGTTTTTAGTGCTTCTAACTTAACTTGACAGGTACTTCTTTTACAATAGGAGATCACTGATCTACAATTTTAATGAAATAAACTTTTAAAATCTATATTTAAAATATAATCTGGATTTTATTTTGTAAAGATATATATGTGAGAGGATTTTATCCTGTTTATATTAATATTTCTCTACTTTAAAAATTCTATATTTACTATTAAAATTACATCTTATTTTTAAAATATATGTGTTCTATATTACATACTATCTATAACATGAAATATGCTTAGTACTTCTGGATAATTTCTCTTTTCAAGGTATGGGAAATATTTTTAAAATGTAATTGAACGTTTTTTCCTAAAGAGTTGTATGTATAACATAGCTAAGTACACAGCAAAAAAGCACAATTATTATGTAAGACATTGGTATTTAATTTTATAACCTTACACTCAAGAACTGTATTTAAAGTACTTAACAATAAGTGTGGTATAGGCACTGACCAATCAGAAAAGACCTTGGCTGTATGGCTGGTGCAGAATGTTAAAAGCCAATTTTCCCATCTGCCATGCATTACCCCTTTAGTTGTTACATCTGAGGACATCTAACAGAGGGTCCTAAGAAGTGTCCCTCTTGGCTAAAACAGCAGAAACACTGTCAGGAGGCTCAGGACAGTAGCTTTTTAGTCACTGGTATCACTGTTTTAACTGCTACTGCAGCTGTTCTGATCCACATGAGGTGAATGCAACCTCTGCATATGACTCCTGTATGTGCTTGGTGGGAAAGAAAGAAAGAATCTCATTCTTTATTCCTTCAGAAAGGGAAAAAGGAAAAATGAATGTCTAATTTCCTTTACCTGCGCGTGAAGGTAAAGAGCCTAACAGAATACTCACATTCATTCGAGACAGGACACAGAGCTCTATACCATGATGAGTAAAAGTATTCGCCATCTGGAATTTTGATACCGAAATTTAAGGAAGGTTTTGGATATTTAAAAAAGGAACAAGCAATTATAATTCCGGGAACCGAGTTCAGAAGCAGGATCATGCGAGTATTTGGTGCTCAAGAAGAGATTAAGAGATAGGAGAGCTCTTGAGGTTTCCTGGAGGAAATGTCATCTTGGCCTACTCTGTTTTTGCTTCATTTTTTTGTGGCAAATACATAAAGCATAAAATTTAAATTCAAACTCAACCATTTTTATGTGTATGGTTCAATAATATCAGATACATTTATAATCTTGTGTAACCATCACTGCCATCCATCCTCATAACTCTTCTCATTTTACAAAACTGAAACTCTATACCCATTAAATAATAACTTATTGTCCCCTCCCCTCAGCTTCTGGCAACCACCAGTCAGCTTTCTGTCTCTGTGATTTTGACTACCAAAGTACTTTATATGTATGGAATTATACAATATTTGTCTTCACATGACTGGCTTATTTCACTTAGCCTAATGTACTCAAGTTTCATTCATGTTGTAGTATATGTTAGAATTTTCTTCCTTTTGAAGGCTGAATAATATTTCATTGTATGCATGCACTACATTTTGCATATCCATTCATCCATTCATAAACAAACTGGTTTCTTACATGTTTTAACTATCATGAATAATGCTGCTATAAACATGGGTGTACAACTATCTCCTAGAGACCCTGCTTTCAATTCTTGAGATGTATATACCCACAAGTAGAACTGCTGGATCATATAATAGCTTTATTATTATTTTCAATAAATGTCATACTTATTTCCACAGTGGCTGTACCATTTTACATTCCACCAACAGTACCCAAGGTTCTAATTACTCTATATCCCCATGCTTGTTATTTTTTAAATATTAGCCATTGTAATGTGTGTGAAGTGATATCTCATTACAGTTTTGATTTTCATTTTTCTAATGATTACTGATATTGAACATCTTTATGTGTGCTTATTGGCCATTTGTATATCTTCTTTAGAGAAGTATCTATTCAAGTCCTTTGCTCATTTTTTATTTGGTTTGTCCAGGCAACTAAGTGGAAGCTAGATATTCTCAGTCTTAACCATAGTGCTTCCCAAGTCCATATACTGTGAGTACAGGTTTATAGGAACATTCATAATGTGCCATTGTAGAACAGAAAATGAACAGCCAGTCACTGTGTTTATCTCAACACAAATATGGCATGCCATAGAAATATTCGAAACTCAGTTCACTCCCTAAAATATTTTGCATCTGGTTGTTAAAATACTACTTTAGAAAATCAAGGTTAGGTTTGAATAATAAGACCCACTTCCTCACACCCCAGCAGTGTTTGATGCAGCAGTAAAAGCAATTGCATATAGGTGAAAAATATTTAAGTATTCTTTGTGCTTAGTAGCTTAAATGAGATATTGAATGCTTCACAGTTTTCTCCCACTGATATCCATAGAAGGCTTTCAAGACAGAATTAAAGAAGAGGGAAAAAAATCATCTTTGCCTCTGGAAATAGGAAATGAAAACTTTAAGGAGAAAAAAAAAACAATAATATTTACTTTCAAAGTGCTTTTTTTATTGTTGGTTTTGTTTGCATTTTTCTTTGTTTTACTTGACTTTTTGGCCCAAGCACCTTAATGTGTTGTATCCCCAAATATTGCATAATTGTATATTACAGTGAGGCATACATACCTCACACACATATATGTTCTCAGAGTATTTTTAAAAATCACTCTAAGATGGGCATGAGTGGGAATTGCCCATGGGTAAAAAAATATATTTAGACAGAGTCATTAAGATACAGTATTTGATAGCACAGCAGGGTGACTACCATCAACAATAACTTATTGTATATTTTGAAACAACTAAAAGAGTATAATTGGATATTTTGTAACACAACAAAAAGAATAAATGCTTGAGGTGATGGATACCCCATTTACCCCGATGTGATTATTACCCATTGTATGCCTGTATTAAAACATCTAATGTACCCTATAAATATATACACCTACTATGTAGCAACAAAAATTACATACCTACTACATGCCTACTATGTAGCAACAAAAATTAAAAATATTTTTTTAATTAAAAAAGAAATCACTCTGAAAGACATAAACTCTCTCTATCTTCTCTGACAACTTTTTATTACTCTTGGTAACCAGGAACATTGCAATATAAGAAAAGATATTGTAAACACTATGCAAAACAATTTCTACTTAATAGAGAGCTGTGAGAATATATGTTACAATGATAATTGTATGGCAAAACAAAAGCTGTAGTTAATTAGACCTCCAATGAATTTCCAGTACTCTTCTTTTCCCTCAGAAAGTTCTACTCAAGATAACCTAATTAAATAATGATATGAAGCCTGAGCTGCAATGTTTCAGACTACTTCTGAGACAATGAATAGCAGTTCACAAATGGTGCAGTTCAATCACAGCTCCTGACCTCAATATATGGCTCAACAGTGCACATAAATTAGATCTAATTTTATCATGTTCCTGAGGGGTTATTTTCCTCCCTGTCTGAAACCCTCAGCTATGATGCTTCTGATGAACCAGTATGCCTCCATGACTGACATTTGGCTCCTGGATTTAAACAACATTGCATTCTATAAAGCAAAATCAAAAGTAAAATCAAAACTCAAATGTGTTGGCATGGTGATACTGGTGAGTTGGGGGAGGTCACCAAATGCCAGTGGGACCTCAACCCCAGCCTGTGTGTCCAGGCTCTTGACACTGTCATCAGAAGGAATTCAAGGACAAGTCAGAAAACAGTGAAAGTACGGAGATAGCATATTAATACTTGAAAGTGAAAAATACACACTCGAGAAAGGGGAGTGCAGGCATACGTAAGAGAGAGTCATGAAGAGGGGCTTAGGGTTTCTGTCTTTATGGGTTTCCTCAACCAAGGGTTGGAATATTCACAAAGATTCCTGGAAAAAGGTGAAAGTTTCTTGGAACTGTGGTACCACCTATTTTTACACCAAATACAGGTGTTCCTGGAACTGTCATGGTGCTGGCAGGTGTGTGATTTATTATGTTAATGGGTGTATAGTGAGGTCCTAGGTGAAACTTAGTTCAAACCCAGCACCATGTTGGGTCCAGTTGATCTCAGCTATCTTGCCCCACACCCTGGTGTTTCGGGGTTTTGTCAGCCCTTAGTTTATGCATTTATTTCAACAGTTTCTTTTTGCTAGTCATGTGAAACTGCTGCCTCAAATTTTCGGTTCTCCTGTGACCACCCTGTATTATTCCTGTCTCAATGGTAATGTTATAAAGCAACCAGGCAAAAGAAATCATGCAGACTGAAGAATGCAACTTAATTAAATGATGTCTTCTTGCATGTCTTGTTTAGTCTTAGATTTCAGTGTAAGTTATTTTCCTTAATATATTTATGATAACTGAAGTTCAAGCTATCAAGAAGGAATAACCCAGAGGTAACTTTTTAAGATATCTCCTAAAGTGCTGCATGACCTTAGAAATGGATAGAATCAAAATGCAATAGCTAACATGTTAATTCAAGACACTTTTTTTTTCCTTAAAAATGGAAAATAATTCATTAAATTTATTAAATTCTAATACTTTTGTATGTCAAACAGAATAAAATGAGTTGACCACTCTAAAGATTCAGGATCTCTGTCTTTAGAAAGACTTTACCTAAAGAGAAAAAAGTGCCATTTACAAGTATCTACAATGCAGGATTCTATGCAACTGGTGTTGTAAGAGGCGTGAATTAAAAATGTATAGTAATTCAAAGATAAAGATACTATTTTATCCTCAAAGTATTAAAGAAGGCAGAAGACAGTGGAAAAGGTCATGCTTTGATTCATCCTCAATAATGAGTGTGTTTTGAAATATTGGGATTTTGATAAGGCTAATACAATCCATCTATACAGGAATCACAAGGGACATGTGAGTGGGAAATATATGCTTAAAGAATATTCAGTGGTTCAGCCTGGCACCAGGTAAGGAAGACTAATTCTGCAGAGTCATAGAAAATAAGGCTAGAAAAGGAGGTCAGAATCAGAATGATTTGGATATTGAATGCCAGGATACTTGTGTGTTTACTGTGTTTATTTAATATTGTCAGTTTTTTTTTTTAAAGCAACAAAACAATAGAGGTACTATAACTCTGTAAAGTAATTTTAAAAGTTGTATGCACAGAAAATATAATTAAAAAGAGTCAAAATTCTTAATTTTTTAAAAAAGTGTACGTATTTTAACAAATCAAAAATAATATATATAGATTCATTTATGAAAGTATTTATAATTATAACATTAATATATACTCAAATAAGAAAATACTAATGTTCAAAACATGGAAAAGTAAGTGTACACACACACTCTCTCTTTTGCTAGTAATCCAATCAGCTGAAGATAATGTTTTAATATTTTATTTCATACTATTTGATGTGTATTAAAAATAATTCAAATATACACTTCTTTGAAGATTGTTGCTTTTAATTTAAATATTAATAAGTGATGAAAATGTACCAATGTTAAAAAGATGTACACTGATTTTTTTTCTTAAATAAAATAACAAATTAAGAACACCTGAAAAATCTTCAAGCCCAAATAAATGCTAGATCACAATATGACAAGATGCTTTAAAACATGGTTGATCTTACAGGAACAAAATGGAAAGTCGGGCAAGAAACAAAGTAGATTCAACAGATGCTGGATTTTAGCAGTAGGTATGCAAAGATTTTCATAAATCCCTATTTTTGCACATTTGTTTCCAATTTTCTATTTTAAATAAGCTGTGATTTAACTCTTCATAATTGTACATATACATTTGATTCATTGTTTTGGGAAAATTCCTAGAAATGTTGGCTCATAGGACATATACATTCTTTAAAGTTTTGTACATGTTTTGATAAATTCCTTTTCAAAATGACTGAGCCAATGTGTATTCTAACAACCACAACAACTTTGTATTGACACTTACCATGTCAAGTATATTACATAAAAATCCCATATATTAGCCTCCCAAGGAATGTGTCCCAGAGTCAGAAAATACATACAGAAAGACCAATAAAGCTTAAAGCATAAAAATTAAACATATTTGCATGTTTAATTAGTTGATGTAGTAACTAATAATCTAGGAATTTTAATCCACAAGCTTATCTCTTTTCTAAAAGCAATGATCTCAACAATGTCTCTAATGCCACCATAAAGAAGAGTGTCAATTTCTTTATGTGGTTCCCCTTCCTGGTCTTTACCATTCTTTTGAATTTTTGCCAATCTGTAGGGGGAAATGGTATCTCATTCTACTTTTCATTTCTTTGATAATGAGTAAAGGCCAAATATTTATTTTAATATTTACTAATAATTCACATTTCTAATTTCGCATTTGCTTATTCATGGATAGGAAGGCTGTCTTTTCCTTCTTTACTTGTAAGAATTTTGAACTATGTGAGCATCAATGTCCTTACACCTATATTAAGGGGATGTTCTCAAATATATTGTTAATCATTTTAACTACAAGTTTTACCATACAAATATGATTAATTTTTATACTTTAAGATTCATCAGTCTTTCTATATATACTTTCTTACTCTGGGACACATTCCTAGATGGACATTGTCTTTTGAGTTTTAGATACACTTTATATTCATGATCTACTTTTAGAAGCATAAAGAGAAAAAAGTAATAAGTGTGATGATCTAAGGTTATTAATTATTTTTCTTTTTAACCTTTGAAACTTTCCTTTGTACCACGTGCACTTTGCCCTACTCTGTCCTTCTGCCTGAAGAAGATTATAAGTTGTTACAAAAGGAATCAAACGGAAAGATTGAGTTTTTGACATTGAAAAATATGACTTGGAAGCAAGCCAATAACCTTGACAGTGAGGGTAGAGTCATGAGGGAAGATTGTTAAATTCCTTTATCTCTGTTTTGCACAGCAAGAGCTAGGTTGTGTGGGCTAAACCATAGAAGCCCACATAGGAAGAGCAAACAGGGAAGCTGGGTCTTTTCTGACACTAGGGAAACTAAAGGAGTAATAGATGAGAAGCAGAGGACAGAGAAATGACTAGCAGACTGATGTTCTGATTTCTGTGTTTTAAATATTTTTTAGAAACAGACATTTATATGAGGGTGTGATATGGCTTGGCTCTGTGTCCCCACCCAAATCTCATCTCAGATTGTAATTCCTGCATGTCAGAGGAGGGGTGTGGTGGAAGATGGTTGGATCATAGAGGCAGATTTCTCCCTTGTTGTTCTCCTGATGGTGAGTGAGTTCTCATGAGAGTTGATGGTTTGAAAGGGTGGCACTTCTCCCCCTTGCTCTCTTTCTCTCCTGCTGCCATGTAAGGTGTGCCTTGCTTCCCCTTCACCTTCTGCCATGATTCTGAGTTTCCTGAGGCCTCCCCAGTCATGTGGAACTGTGAGTCAATTAAACCTTTCTTCATAAATTACCCAATCTCAGATGTTTCTTTATAGCTCTGTGAAAATGAACTAATACAGAGTGGAAAACAATAGTTAGGTCACTAGTTATTTGGAACGCTGAGGGTCATGGTATCCATTACTCAGCAACAGACTTATCAAAGTAACTTTGGTACTGTCCAGCAGAGGGAAGCATTTGAGTGTTCTCTAAAACAACCTTTTATTTTATTGTATTGTATTTTATTTTATTTTATTTTACTTTACTTTACTTTATAGAACCAAAAGCATGTCAGAGGCTTGCCGTAGTACAGCCTGGCTGGGATCAAAGACAGTAACACTCAGATTGCAGATGAGTTATATAAACAAATCCTTAGGTAGATCCAGGCTCATTAGGAACGGCCATGAGGACTGTTTCTAGAACTGAGGGTAGAACCAAAGTTAATAGACCACAGACTTAAGCATTAGAAGCCAGGGACACCTAAACATAAAACACACATAGGATTTACCTTTCAAATGGCACATGTCAGCCTGAGCTGGTCCACCCAACACCACACTTCCTACTGCTAGATGTTTGTCTTGTGGTGAGAATCAATGAGAGGTGTTAATAGAAAATGTTTAGGCAAACTCAATTGAAAAGAGTTTAATTAAGCGAAGGACAATTTGTGAATTGGGCAGCCCTCAGAACCAGACTAGGTTCAGAGTGATTTCAGGGCTGCCGAGTTCACTATGTACAAATAAATTTTCAGGCCAAACTTAAAATACCTATGAAGGCAGCTCTACAACAAATTTAATTAAACAGGCTATCTGAAACATGGTTTAATGTTGTGATCAATCCAGGTTTTAAACTGGACAAGATATTTAGTTGATCTTTCTCCTACCAGCCAATGAATGGTTTCTCACGAAAGAGACTAGAGGAGCTAATGACAAATAAAGGGAACAGGTAATTTTTTCTTTGTATCAAAGTTGTAGAGAGTTAATATGCAATCCAACTAACTATCTTTTTAAAAGATACTGGACCATCAAAATGTATAAAGAGATTTTAAGAAAATGAGTAAAAGTATTTTCAAGTGTGTATATTTCTAAAGATGCAGTAAACATTCAAGACTTTCAAGTTTCATTTTAGTTTAGTTATGTGAGAAAGGATAAATGAACAATCCACATTTTTGTTTTATTCACATACTTCACCTCATAAAACATAGGCACAGAGAGACAGAGGACTTTTACTACTCAATTAATATGAATCATTACTAATCTTGATTTCTGTGGTAGGATTCTCAAATGCCAAAATCACAATGAGTTATGAGAGAGAAAAATCTATGCATTCCTATTCATAGAGAATACATGTATTTTTTAACAAGTAGATTTTCCTTTAATCTTTCTCTGTAACTTCAGTCTTCCAGTTTAAAAAAATCAATATAAGGGAAATAAACATAGTATGTCAACACATATAATCTGGATTATATGCAATTGTTTTGCATATATGCAAGAATCTTTACTGAACCAAATACAGGTAATAATTCTGATATTAGCAAAATTTGTTCTTGTTTTTAAATTTCAAAAATGTCAGTATGTAATCTTTCCCCCACTGAACTGTAAAAAGTGAGTATGGTTAGAATGAGAAAAAAGCGTATGGGTAAATTGTCTGTGATCTTTGATTTTTTTGGTGTGCCTCTTATAACTCCATAAGGAAAACACCTGTGTAATTGCTGTACATTAGATAATATGGGTCAATAAGATGGGCTTGTATTTAAGTATACCTAACCTACTTCCTGGGTATGCAAACAGTCTTATTAATTTGTTTTGGAAATGTACTTCTGATTATTCTCGTTACGTCTGCCATACTTGCAGGCCATTCTAAACGACACACCAGATGAGGTACTCTGATTTCTGCCATCACAAGATTTACACTGGAACTTAAAACACACAGGAGCAATAATTGGGGTTTAAACATCTTCAAATTATTTCAAGATTAATTTTTATAGACTAGGGGTTGATAGCTTGACCTTTTTATTCAATTTAATAGTAGTAATTTTTTAACATTTGCTTTATCCTAAGAAGTCCTAAAGGATAGCAGTGTCATATGAACCTAAATAGTTTTTTCAGCCCTAAAGGGAAATTAGCTAGGCTCATCAACCCTACGGGCAACAATGCAACCTCTAAGAAGGGGATTTATTGATTGAAAGGTAATTCACCAGCCCTTTCATGTAAAGGGTTTTTTCAACAACTACAGCAGAAGGGGTTCAAAGGTCAATAGCTTATATTTTATGCTGCCAAACTGCAACTTAATTGCCCTATCATTTTGAGTTTACCAGTTTTTTCTCTAATTTTCTCTTTTACTTTTGAGGAGAGAGTACTGAAAAAAATAAGAATATTAAAAATAAAAACATGGCTAATATATGATTAATACTATATTTCAAAGATGGCAAAATTGAAATACATTCAAAATTTGTATTTAATATTTGCCCAATTCAGATATCAGAACCAATGTTTCAACTTTTAATTTCTTTCGGTAATCTACTATGTGGTATTGCTCTCCAGGCAGTGCTGGATTTTCATCCTCGGTCAATCTAAAGCACAAATTCAATAGATTTTTTCATCTCAAGCTTATCTAATATATTCAGTTAAGTGATATTAATTCTGAATTACTACTCTAAGTAGGTAAGGTAGTATTTATTTTAAAAGTAATAAAAGGGAAACTCTTAGGTATTTAGGCATAAATAGGTACTTAAATAGTCAATGAAGTATTACTTAAGAGTAACTGATCTTGAGTAATTATAATTTTAGCACAATGTGCATGCCAATCTCACATAAATTTGATCAGTCATCCAAATATTCACTTATTACCTAACTTATATTCTTTTAAAAAGATGGTAACTACTATATATCAAAGTATAGCTCTCTATACTGTAAAATGCAAAATTAACCAGTTCATTTCAGACTTTGATTTTAGATAGCTTCATTATACTGTTTCCATCACTATTAAGAAACCACTGCTAATACTTTTCTTCCATAGTTATTATCACAAATGAGCATAAGTTTGTAGTTTTATAAAAATTAGCAAAAGTACAAACTAATAGAGTTGTTTCTTCTTCTTCTTCTTCTTCTTCTTCTCCTTCTTTTCTGAGATAATCTAAGCTCACTGAGACCTCCACGTCCTGGGCTCAAGCTATTCTCCTGCCTCAGACTCTCAAGTAGCTGGGATGACAGGGGCACACCACCAAGCCTGGCCAATTTTTTGTATCTTTACTAGAAATGGGGTTTTGCCATGTTGGCCAGGCTCATCTCGAACTCCTGACCTCAAGCGATCCACCCATCTTTTGGCCTCCCAAAGTGCTGGGATTACAGGCATGAGCCACCGTGCCCAGCCTAGTTTCATAAAGATAATTTTATTGTGATGTGGTAAAGTTATTTTGTTTTTGCTATTTTTGATTAGCTGGGAACAGAATGCCTTTAATGAGAACATTTTGGGCTTTTTGTTTTGTTTTGTTTTTAGAGAAATTGCTTTGATAAGGTTAGCACAAAGTAAGCAGCAAAAGAGATGGCAGAATTTCCTTTCATAAGGAAACAACAGTGGGTTGGTGAAAAGGTGGAGAAAAAGAAGAGAAAGAAAATGAGCAAGATGGTGAAAGCTGGGACCTTGTATAAATTCCACAATCTTCCTGAAACCTCATGTAAAGTTTTCAAATTACATAAATACCTTGTAAATGAAGCTCATTTGATGCGACTTGAGGAGGAGCTGAACTCTAGAGAGTATTAAGTCAATGTAAGTGAAACATGAGATAAATGGCCTTAAGATCCCTAAAGTAAGTGAATTCAGCTTAGTTCTGAGCAGGATGTCCAAATCAGATGTGAGCTAAATCCTAATTGACTTCACACACACACACACACACACACACACACACACACAGGCACATGCCACATGTGTAGGGGGATAAGAAGGGAGCTAGGAAGGAGAGAGAGAAAAGGAGAGAAGGAGAAAAGAAAAAGGAGGGGGAGGAGAAAAAGAGGGACAAAGAAGAGGAACAGAAGAAACAAGAAACATAAAGAGAGCATTATATTTTCAAAAGACATAAATAATGGTTCAAGCAATGGTACATAGATTTTAAAAGGCAAAAGAAGCTATCAAACTGACATTGACATTGCAATGAATTAAGCAAATTAAATAAAATGTATGATGAAGATTTGATGAAATCCCAATCAAAATACCAGTAAGTTATTTTCAGTATATCAACAAAGCAAATCTAAAGTTTATATGGAGAGGTAAATCCTCAGAATAGCCAACACAATATTGAAGGAGAACAGAGTTAGAGTACTGATGCTACCTGGCTTCAAGACTTGCTATAAATCTACTATAATTAAGAGTGTAACAGTGGTGAAAAAATAGACGAATTGATCGATGGGATGGAATAAAGAGCCCAGAAATAGAGCCACATAAATATGGTCAACTGATCTTTGACAAAGGAGCAAAGGCAATGCAATGGAGCAAAGATAGTCTTTTCAATAAGTGAAGCCTGGACGACTAAATATCCACATGAAAGGAAAAAGAATTTAAACAGAGACCTTACACCCTTCACAAAAATTAACTCAAAATGGATCATACATCTAAATGTAAAATTCAAAACTGTAAGACTGTAATACTCCTAGAACATAACATAGGAGAAAATCTAGATAATCTTGGGTTTAGTAATGAAATTTTAGATAAAACACGAAAGGCATAATCCATGAAAGAAAAAAATGATAAGCTGGACTCCATTAAAACTGAAATATTTTCCTGTGTAAAAGAAATTGTCAAGGAAATGAGAAGACAAGTTGTAGACTGGGAGAAAATATTTGCAAATGACACATCTCATAAAAGATTGTTATCCATGATTTACAAAGAACTCTTAAAATTAAACAAAACAAAAATAACTAAAAATAGGCTAAAGATCTTAATATACATATCACTAAAGAAAATATGTAGATGGCAAATAAGCCTATGAAAAAGATGCTCCATATTGTATGTCATCAGAAAAATGCAAATTAAAATGACAAAGTGACACACTATATACTTATAAGAATGGTCAAAATGCAGAACTCTGACAAGACAAAATGCTGGAGAGGAAATGGGGCAACAGAAATGCTTATTCATTGCTGGGGGGAATGCAAAATGGCGCCACTTTGGAAAACAGTGTGGCAATGTCTTACAAAACCAAAGATACTCTTAGCATATGATCTTTCATTCATGCTTCTCTTGGGTATTTACCAAAAAGAACTGCAAACTTAAGTCTACACAAAAACCTGCACATGGATGTTTATAGTAGTTTTATTCATAATTGCCAAAACTTGGAAGCAGCCAACATGTCCTTCAGTAAGTGAATGGATAAGTAGACTGGTACTTCCAGGCAGTGGAATAATATTCAGTGCTAAAAGAAATGAGCTGTCAAACCATGAAAAGACATTGAGGCAAATTAAATGCATATTACTATGAGTGTAAGAGACCAGTTTGAAAAATATACATACTGCATGATTCCAATTACATGGCAAAATGAAAGGTAAAACTATGGAAACTATAAAAAAAAAATCTGGTTGTCAGGGCTTAGGGAGGAGGGAGGAATGAATAGATGGAATCTAAAGAATTTTTAGGTAAGCGATACTAATCTGAATGGCATTATAATTTTGGATACATGAAATTATAAATTTGTCCAAGCACATGGAATATACAACACTAAGCATGAACCCTAAAGGAAACTGTAGACTTTGGGTGATAATGATGTGTCAATGTAGGTTCATCAGTTGTAACATCTGCCACTCTAGCGGGGATGTTAATATGGGGAATATTCCACATGAGGGGCAAGGAAGAGGTATTTAGGAATTATCTATACATTGTTCTCTGTACATTTTGCTGTGAACCCAAAATTGCTCTAAAAAACAAAGTCTAACAAAAATATAAATAAATAAAATTAAAAGAAAAAAGTATAATGAAGTTCTTTCAAGTAGAGATTCTGACAAAAGTTTAAATGAATAAAACCCAAATGTAGTTAACAGCAAATTTTCTTATGAACATATATTGTTAAAATCTTAAATTCTTAAGAACATATATTTCCTTAAATTTATCATAATAATTCATATAAAAATTTTATATATGAATCTTTGATTTTTACTGTATTTCATTAAAAAGTAATTTCTTCTGAAACTAAGATAAAATTATAATTATCAATACTTTTGAATATTTCTAGACTAAAGTAAGAATATGCTACTATTTATCTAATTCAGCAGTATGTATCTCATGCTTTTGGGTCTATACCTAGACCACTTTAATATAAAATAAGCAATATTATGTATACTATGGATTTGAAGAAACTGCTTAAAGGTCAGAAACACAGTGGAATATGGGATTATGGGCAGCCCTAGAGATGCATGTCTTTAGTAACAATTTAGGAATTGAAGAACTTCAAGATTTCATCTTGAATTTGAGGCACTATGTACCAATTTTTAAATTGTAGAATATAGGATTATGCTTTTTTAAAAGTAATAAAAATTATGTTCCCTTTCATTAAAGCAGTTTGTAACATATCTGGGTTTGTAATTGCATCCTGAAGAGCTGGAGAATAGTACAGGAAATATTTTTTAAAATAAAGATTAAAACAAAATATGGAAACAGCATTTATGTAAAAAGCTTTATTTAAATTATAACTGATATTTAAACATTGAGTTACATACAAATAATATATTATCTCCAATAAGATGAAATAATAAACTAGAAAAATAACAAGGTGCTTGACAAAAGTAACCCAAAGGTGACTGACTCTCTGATTCAATCTTTCCAGTAACAGTTAAATAAGTGAGAGAACTTAAGAAAGATAGTGCAAAAAAATGAGGGGCCAAGAGACAACTCGGGAGTCGTGAGACAGTTCCTGGAAGATGGAAGTTGCGGGGCCTGGGGTCAGAGGAGGTGACTCTGGGAAGGTATAGAGAAGGGAGACATGGAGAAGACGCAGTGTCAGAAGAGAAGGACACAAATAAACTGGTCAGGGAAAGGTGGGGAAGTTCGGACGCCCAAAAAGAAGAGGATTTTAGGAAAGCAGGTGGCCATCTGGGCTCCCCCTTCTCTCAGGCATGCTATTACTCCTTGAATCTCTCCTATTTTGTAGTTCACTATTTATTAATAGCCTATAAATTCAGTGTTTACATCAATATTTAAAAAAAAGAATTTGAGAATAATAAAGGAAAACCAGAGTATACACTGAGTTAAGTTTTTTTTAGAGAAAAGTGTATTTTAAACGACTTCTGTACCTCAGTATCTCCCTTTGTAAAATATAAGTAATAATAAAACAGTAAGACTAAACTGTTTTTACAAAGACAAAGAAATAAAGCTGCTATAAAGGTTCTTATAGAAGCATGAGTGCCACTATACGGTAAATTTTTAAAAATCTCTCTTAAAATGTCCATCTGTATGTATGGTTTCTGCTGTAAAAAAATATATTTCTCATTTTCTTATTGCCAGCTAGTGAAACAGCATTATAAATTACTAGAACCAAAAACCACATACTTTAGCTTATTGTTATATTTTATTTTAATCATGTCAATCAATGCACATTTCAGTACATATAGATATATACTTACGTAATATAGGCAATACATATTTCACTTCAGACCTTAACAGTATTTATATCATGGATGCACAATAAAAGTCCTGTATAACAATTTTAGATTATTTACAAACTACACAATCTGCATACAGATTTTTTATTAAAATTTTTAATCTCATGTTTATTTGACAGACTGTCCCAGAGCCTTTTTTGCAGTTACGTGTAAAAGTAATGCAAAGTCTCTTTAGTATTCAACTAAGCAAATCATAATGAACAACACAAATTTTCTGGTCTCTCTGCAAGGTCACATTATAGTTTATAAACCTAGATATAATTTTGTGTTTGGGTACCCCAAGGTGCCCTGTATAACTTATCTATTTTTTACTGAGACTAAATTTTTCAAAAAGGAAAGTTTTATTTGATTTTTTCCAGCAAGAATTTACATGAAACCTGCAGGGTATGGTCTTTTTACTTCTTTAACTCCTCTTAAATAAGTATTCCCAAAATGCTGAAAAAGGGCAAAATTATAATTCCAAATAAATATGATGCAACCACTCTCCATCTCTGACTTCTTTTCTCTTCTTCTTCCTTCCCACTCCTCTTCTTCCCCCTTCCCACTCCTCCACGGCCACACTAAATATACACATGAGCGTATTCTGCCTGTAGGGCAACACTGTGCTTATCACAGTGAATAAATATTTATTCAATGAAAAAGACTTTGACTTTTCATTCTTTTGTTCTCTCAATGCACAGTAAGTGCACATCTGTGCCAAGCACTGTGCTAATCATAAAATAAAATGAAAGAAAGAAATGGTGACAACTAGATCATATGGTGGAGATACATTGGGTGCAAATAGAGCTGAGAATCTGAACTTGTGTGGAGAATGGGAGAAAGGAGAGGATGAGGGGGCTACAGTCAGGGTCTCTTAGAGAATGTGACTTTCAAACTGAGAGGTAAATGATAAGTGAGTTAGCCACATTAGGATAAAGGAGATTTGGAGGTAGGAAAAAGAGCTGGTGATGATCAGAAGTCAAAAGAAAATATAGTGAATGCAATTAATTTTTTAAAAATCAGTATGATTGAAAGATAGAACCCAAAAGGAGATAAGGAAAGCAAAAGAGACAGGAGGGAGAAATAAGGGCCAGTCTGACAGGCCTGAATATTATCTTAATGATAATAAAAATCCATTAAAAAGTTTAAGAGGATCAATGTAATAAAATGTTTTATAAAAAAGGTTATGATGGCTTCTTTGCAGAGAATATATGGACAAGGGTCATGCTTTGCATTAATGAAAGCAAGGCTGTTGCAGCAATTCACATAATAGCTGATGGCGGTTGCCCTGAGCTCATTATTCTAGGTCGTTTGAAGCACTGTGAAAGAGATTGAGTATGGGCCAGGCACGGTGGCTCATTCCTGTAATCCCAGCACTTTGGGAAGCTGAGGCAGGTGGATCACCTGAGGTCAGGAGTTCAAGACCAGTCTGTTCTACATGGTGAAACCCCGTCTCTACTAAAAACACAAAAATTAGTCAGGCGTGGTGGCAGGCGCCTGTAATCCCAGCTACTGGGAGGCTGAGGCAGGAGAATCTCTTGAACCTGGGAGGCGGAGGTTGCAATGAGCCGAGATCATGCCATTGCACTCCATCATGGGCAACAAGAGCAAAACTTTGTCTCAAAAAAAAAAAAAAAAAAAAAAGATAGAGAGAGAGAGAGAGATTGAGTACAAGAGTTTAGTAACAGCATGGTGGGAGTACCCCATACCCCAGTGTGCATCTTAGGACCACCTCTCAGTGGAGACTCAAGTCTCCCCTAGTCACATAACTTCAGATTTCAGGGAATTCTTGGTTGACATCATATAGCACTAGCAGAGATCAAGGTCAGTAGGCTTTTATGCCAGTAAGAATGTTAACACCGCCTATCTGAGAGAGGAAACGGACACCATTGGCAGTTTGCTATTCAAGTCCTAGGTGTATCACAGAGAAAGCCACCAATTAGAGCACAAGGTGCCTACTCCAGCAAAGCAGCCAAGGCAATTTGGAATACTTGGGAACAACAGTCTATCTCCTACAAATATCTATGTTATAATGTATGAAAGCTAAGTGAGGAGATAATTTTACACAGATGGAGTGTAGATTGAAAGGTGTCCTCCAAATATGTAGTAACTCATACCTTGCAATATATAATAGTTCACACTGTAAAAGATGCATTCCATTTTCTTTGTTCAAACTTCTCCTGCTTGGTAATTTCACATACACTCCAGCTTAATGCTGAGTTGTAATGCCTACCTAGTGTTTCTATATCCACAGGGGGCACTGTATCTAATTTTCTGTGGCTAATTTTATTTTGGGATTGACAGTTGCACTATGTAACACTACACAATCTTAATATTGTGTAGGAAATATAACTAGGAGAGCAACAACCAAAGGCCTTGCTTTAATTTTTAAAAGATATGAGGAGTATTATTTTAGGAAAAGCAGAATAGTGACAAATAAGTTCAAATATTTTCTTCTGATGTGAATTTTTCATTTTAACTTCAGTGCAGTCAGAAGCCAGATGTTTCTCAAAGCTACCTATGTGAGCTGTTACATCTTTGAAGGGTTGCAGGTTGTACACAGCTGACTGAGGCTGCTAAAAAGCTCTGAAAAAAACAGAGTTAGATGCTATTCCAACTGCTTGGCCGGAAGAGAAATTTTGCAGCAGGACTATGTTTAGCACCATGGACAGCGCAATTCAGAGTCCCAGAGCAATCCACACTTTTGCAGGGGAGAGTCATTACATCTGGAAAGAGCTTTGAATGGCATTTGTGCTCTCACCAGGACCTGGCCCTTTATCTGGATGTATGATATTGTTATGAGAAATAAAAAAGAAACAAATCTTGTTTTAGCCACCGTGCTATGCTCTTAATAGCATCTCAAGCCTCAACTCCCTCCTTAACTTTTATGTGATACTTCACATCAAAACCTAAAAGGAACTAATAATCACAAAGACAAACCACATTTAGAGGGTGAGATCTGTTCTAGGCTATTCCTTCTATGTCAGCTTGGAAAAACTCCTTTCTACTCTAGACAAATTCAAGGACAAGTGATTTGGGAGGTAATTGCAGAAGAAGGAACATATAGAAATATGTAAAGATTTTATTAAAACTTTAAAAACTATTGAAGCTGCGTAATATGATGGAAAAGGCACTGAACTCAGATTTGAGAGCCTTAGAACCAACAGATCAGATCTTCGTCTATGTAACCTTTGGAAAGTCATTTAATGTCCCAGATTTACTCCAGGGTAAAAATAAAAGGTTTAGACTAAATGATGATGATGACAATATTACATAGTTTTCAAAAGGATTTTCTATACCTTATTTTGTGATTCAATATTCACATAATTTTTAGTGTATGGTCTGCAATACATTTGTTGGAGTCTATCCTCCCCCAAGTGAGAAGTTGCTGACAGGGAAAAAATAATCCCGATTATAATGAAAACCTGATCTGACAGGCAATTATACAACCCCAGTAATTTATTACACTAAAACTTAAAAATCTTGTATTCTGTATATTTTAGAAGAAGAGACTGAATAACAGTCAACTATCTGCATCTTTCCTATCATTTAGATGTAACAACACCCTTAGTATTTATCATACATACTGGGAACCAAATTTTTCTCTGAAGAAAATTAATAAATAGTCTATTCATCATCACACAAAGGAAGACAATACCGAACGCTCTGTAGTGTCTGGTATGCTAGAATAGACTGCTAAATAGATCCTCACATTTCCTGTGAATCACAAAGGCAAACCACATTTAGAGGGTGAATCTGTTCTAGGCTATTCCCTCTACATCAGCTTGGACAAACTCCTGTATACTCTAGGCAGATTCAAGGATAAATGATTTGGGAAATAATTACAGAAGAAGTAACTTATGAAAATCTTTTATTAAGACTTTTTAAAAGTATTGAAGCTGTGTAATATGATGGAAAAGGCATTGAACTCAGACTCAAGAGCCCTAAGAACCAAGAGATTCCCCGTAAATATCTATTTAGGAGTCTATTTTTCCCCAGAAGATTCCTGGTTTAAACTTGTGCCTAAAAGAAAAAACAATCTATGAAGGATTTGGCATGGTGAAGAACTCTCAAGATGAAAAAGAAATAGGCATGGAAGAAGTATGCTTTAGGGATAAGATATTTTAGACAAAATTTTGGACTAAGGGGCTCCAAAGGGGTAGAAGCAGAGTTTGGTCCAGCCAAGACACTTTGTGCTTGAGATTCACAAAGCAAGAGTTTAGGTTTCTCATTCTAAATTTTTTATGCTTTTGTACTTTTTTTTCTCATTCTAGTAGCAGACAAACTAAAAACATATGCATGTCCCTAAAACTCAGATTTACTGAATCAGAAATTACAACCTTAATGCCCTAGTAAAATTCCTTCAAAAGATTTGAACTGATAAACAATGTAGTGAAAAAAATATGGAGAAATTAGAGTTTATGGTGCTGGTAGTAGCTAGTATCACTGCAAATCCGAGAAACTGAATGAATGAGCTGAGGCAGAGACAAAAAAAGCAAGACAGAAAGAAAACTCATGAGAGGAATCTCTAGAGAAGTTGTGCTTGTTGATGGCTGCCACCCACACTTTCCTTATAATTTTTTCCCCTCTTATCTTTTTGAGAGCTTTGAAAGGAAGATTCTCTTTTAGAAATTAAGTGGAATTCCAGTCTTGCAAATATTTTCAGAAAAGAAACAATAAAAATTGATTCAAGGAAGTTGAATTAAGGTATAAAAAGGCTCATGGCTATTGAGGAGGAATGTGAAGGATGTTCAGCATAACCGAAGTCATATGATTGACATTCTGCTGGGAAATGTTGAAAGATGGAGTGAGATGGGTAGGGCCATTTCGTAAAGAGATGTTTGCTCTGGGAAGGTTTGTGGATTTAATTTTGAGGGCGATAGGAGCAAGGTCAATATTTTATAAGTGGAAATTCCATTTTTTTTCCAAAAGATAATTGATGTTGGGTTGGAGGAGGGGGAAAGCAGAAGAGATGAATTAGGGAGCTACTCCAGTAATCCAGTCAAGAGATGGAGGAAGGAATGAATTAGGACACTAGAGGAGAAGATGGGATAAATTACAGATATATAGTGACCTGTCACTTAACAATGGAGCCATGTTCTGAGAAATATGCATGTTGTTAGATGATTTCGTCCTGCAAACGTCATAGAGGGTACCTGCGAAAACCTAAATGGTGTAATTTGGTACACACCTAGGCTAGCTGGTATAACTTGCTGCACCTAGGCTACAAACCTGTATAGCATGTTCCTGTACTGAATACTGTAGGTAGTTGTAGCAAAATGGTATTGGTGCATCTAAACATAAAAAGACACGTTAAAATTATTGCATAATAGATAAAAATAGTATACTGGCATAGGACACTTAGCATGAATAGAGCAGGACTGGATATTGCTTTGAGTGAGTCAGCAAGTGAGTAGAGAGTGAAAGTGGAGGCCTGGGACATTACTACACACCACTGTAGACTTTATAAACGCTGTATACTTAGGCTACACTAGATTTAAAACATATTTTTTTTCTTCAGTTATAAATTAACCTTAGGTTCTTGTCGCTTTTTTACTTTGTAATTTTTTATGTTGTTTAAACTGTTAACTCTCTTGCAATAACACTTAGCTTAAACAAACACATTGTACAGCTGTACAAAAATATTTTTTGCTTTATATATTTATAACACTTTTTCTATTTTTTATTTTTATGCATTTTTTTTTTGTCAAAAACAGAGACACAAACACACATATTAGCCTAAGCCTACACAAGGTGAGAATCATCAGGATCACTGTCTACCACTTCCATAGTTTGTTTCACTGGAAGGTCTTCAGGAGCAAAAACACACAAGGAGCTTTCCTCTCCTATGATAACAATGCATTCTTCTGGAATACTTCTAGAAGGACCTGCCTCAGACTGTTTTCAGTTAACTATTTTTTTTAAATAAATAGATGTATACTCTAAAACAATAAAAAAGGAAAGCAAATAAGACAGTAATATAAGCCAGTTTGTTATCATCATGAAGTATTATTCACTGTACATAATTGTATGTGCTATTCTTTTCTACTCCTGGCAGTGCAGTAGGTCATAGACCAGCATCACCACAAACACAAGAGCAATGTGTTGTCCTACAATGTTACAACAGCTGCAATGTCACTAGGCAATAGGAACTTTTCAGCTTCATTACAATCTCATGGGACCACTGTCACATATGCAGTTCATCGTTGACCAGAAAATCATTATGTGGGGCATAACTGTATTTGAAAAGTAAACTTAATCAGTCTTAGTGAAAGACTGACTGTGAGAGTGATAAAGTTGCTAAGGAAGGCTCTAAACATAGGAGCTTGGAGAATTCGATTATAGTGATTCTATCAACCCCAGTAGGTAATACAAAAATTAATTATTTGTAACTTCAGCCAAGTTTGATTAGTCTGCTAGATATCCAGGTAGAAACACTCTTCCAGTGAGTTTGGACCCTATGAGAAACTGGGGGCTATTAAATGTAAGGTTTTTTGTAGATCATCTCAAGTGGTCTACCATTCTAAAATTGTATTTCCTTTCTTCCTGCCAACTCTTCTTCATCCCAAGTTAAACAAAATCCCTCTGATATCATGCTTTTTATCTGGGAAATTGAGTGATGAAATGTCCAGAACAGAAACTCTGTCACAGCCACCAGTACAAACCTTGTAAGGAATAATCCCATATTAGAAAAAGAAGAAAAACATAACATAATCTTTTCAAACTTGTTTGTAATCAAAATGCATTAATATATTAAATGTCATAAAAATTTATGAAAATAAGATTTTTCAAAATCCTTGTTTAAGCAATTATCTGCTAAATAGATCTAATTTATTTTAGACATGTCTTATTCACACAGTTGAAAAACGATGATGTATGGTCTCACACTTTATTTTAAAAACAAATAAAATGTCTTCCATTTAGAGAAGTGTGAATTCAGCACTATAGTTTCCTCTCTTACTTAGTTGCTAAAAATAGTATCTCATCTGTATTTAACTTTGTATGTTGTCCACTATGATAACCTGTCCTAGATGCCTTTCTGAACAGCTCTTTCTGCAGTGACAAGAAGAAATGATCAAACATGAACAGAATTCTAGGCAGTTTTTAAAAATCATGAGCCTACTTTACACAAATTAGTAAATAATTTGTATAAAACTGATGATGTTCATAAGTCATATCTTAAAATTAGCTGTTGATATTCTTAAGTCATGTCTTAAAATAAATAAAACAATTTATTTTAAAGTTCTGCTGACTCGTAATGAAATTTAAAAAGCAAAATTTCAACCTTATTTAATTCTCTTTTTTTGTGGTTACAACTAAGAATTCTTAGAAGAAACCACTGAAAATCTTAGACAAAATAGAGACGAATAATGACAGTTGCTGGTTTTCACTTAATAACCTCTATTTTTCTCACCTGCATCCTTTCAACATTCATCAGCAAAGTTAACAAAAACATATTTCAAATCCGTTCTCTTATTTTCATAATTTCCTAACCTGCTATAGTTGAAATATGTCATCCATCACCATGGGCCTTGACTCACTTATCTTCCACTCTTGTCTATCCCTGAAATAGGTTCTCCATTTAGAATAAATTGTTGAACGCTTAGATCAGAATATGGACCCCATGAACAAAAGCTAAACACCTTACAATGCCGAAGCCCTTCATAATCTTGTGCCTGTTCATGTTACCAACCAGAATTTACTCTCTCCCCTCTAACCTTTGTCCTGTAACCACTCTGGGCTTATTTGATTCCCCAAACATGTCAAGCCTTTTCCCAACTTAGGGTCCTGGCACCAGTTCTGCCTTCTACCTTGAACACTGTTCCTTTTATATTTGCTTAGCTGTCTCCCTTTTGTGTTCCAAATTTCCCACCTTAAACACAGAAGCCTTCTTTATCACCGAGTGTACAGAAACTACCTCCTGACTCTATCTTACCCACATAGTTGAACTTTCTTCACGGCATCTGTTTCCTATTTCTGGTAGATAGTTCTCTTGTTTGTTTATTTAGCTGTTTAGTGTTCTTCTTCCTCTATGTTATTTCAAAGCCTAGGACTGCCCTGTTCATAAGAGAGATGATCAAAGTGGTGGAGAGCACAGTTAGTAGCATCAAATGGCTGAAGTTTAAAGCCCTGATTATAACTGTGCTATCTCTGGAAAGTTATTACAGTTACTTTGCATCCGTTTTTCACATGTGAAACAACAGTGAAAGCAATGCCTACTTACGTGATAAAGTTCTGTGAATATTAAGTGAGTTAAACAGGGACTGGTACACTTTAAGCATCTGAAAAATGTCATCTATGGTTCATTATTAAGCCTCAACATATGAGACAGGACTTGGTACAAATGAAACTTAATAAGCATTAACAAAATGAAAAAAATAAGATCATATCTCTTATTTATATTAAGGTTTTTTTTCTTTTAGAAATAACTTGTTATTTCCTTTATTTCATTCTTAAGATATAGGTAAATACCTAAATAGGAATTTATTTTAAAATATGTTATCTAACTCCTCATAGATGTGGATAGTAGATTACTCTAGAGATTCACGGGTCTTTCCTATAAATATAACTAGTGATCCTGAACCTTTAGCAGTCTATAGCAAAGTAAAGCAAAAGAGAAGTGAAAAATAATAATCATTTACTAGTTGTTTATTAATTTAACTGCTGTCTCTGTGTAACCTCACAGCTGCAATACAAGGCAGTTTCAACTGTAAACTGTGAAGAATATAAATTATGGCTAATCGAAAGTGCCAGGGAGACCTGAAAAATGACAGAATGCAATTACCCAAATTGGGCATATGCCAGGCTAGTACTGACATGACTTCTCTTAGAAATACTGTGCAGTCCTACATGGCAAAAACAACCAGATTAGTAAAATACAGCTGCTAAAAACAGTTAGTGGCTCGATTTCCCACAGCCTCATCACAGCCCTCTGTTCTCAGGACCAGCTGGTAGGAAAGGAGTTTTGAGAAGATTCATTTTCACAAATGACCACTTATTGGCATAGATTTGACTTTATATTGCCAAAAGCCCAAGAGTTCTTCTGGTTACCTCATCTGGGAAATCCAGTGCGTTTTGGAGGACAGTTTATTTTAGAAACTATGGTTATCAATTTGATTTTAGGTTGGAAACTCTGCTGCTTCCTCAGTCTTGGGGATAGATTAAACATAATCTGTCTTCCCTTTAGACAAGAAGGTGGAATTTAATATAATAGTTTTCTTTTTATGTATCTTTTATGTATTTTGAGCTTTAATTCATGGTTATATAAAGAATACTTGCAGAGTTTATTTTTTGTACTTTTATTAGGTTTCCTTTCACTCTGAGCTGTGTATATGTGAGTTCAGTCATTTATTGCAAAGATGGAAGAAAAGTGGATTTCTTTCTAATACCTACCTAACTTGTAGTAGTTTTTATTATACCCATTTACCACAGCGGGGAATCGAGTGTTAGAGGGATTAAATACCTTCTACAAGATAACACATCTTGTCCCTGACAAAGCATGGATTCTAGCTTAGGTCCAAGTAAATGCATAGCCATTTCTCTTTCCATGACACGTCACTTTTCTCAAGGACAACTGGATTCAGAATTGTAGAAAAGACTGAAAAACCAAATGAGACATTTAAAGAATATACCACTTGGTAATGGAAAGTGTGATAGAAAGATACCTACGTAGTGAGGACACTCCCCTAATATCCTCCTCTCTTCTTAGAGCCCAAGCAGTTTGTGGCTGAAATTCATGCATACCTGAGAGTGTCCGTACACAGATCAGTGAGCCTAAAGGAAGTCCATGCACATTAGGGGCTGAGTAGCTGGAAGGAGAGGCTTTGCACAAGAATAGAACTACACGTAACAAACTAGCCTCCAGGAGGAAGAGCTGCCTCCAGCCTTCTCTGCTACAAACATACCTTTTTAATCTCCATTATAATCCATTCAGCACTGCATGGTATTTGTCAATTATCACTTGCCTGATTCTCCTGTTTGACTGAGGTGAGAGGCTGTGCTTCACTCACTTCTGCATCAACTTTAACAGGGCTCAAAGCAGGGCAGCATAGTGTCTAAGAGCACTAGCTTTGGAGACAGACACCTGGGTTCTAATCTCTGCTTCACCACTCACCAGCTGTGTAAACTTAGACAAATTAATTAATCTCCCTGTGCCTCAGATTTCTTATCACTAAAAGACACTATAATAACACCTGTCTCTGAGCCCCACTGTAAAGATCAAATGCATTATCTGTGCAATGTATAGAACAGTGTAACTGCTGACAAAAGGAACTTAAACATTCCCCTGTCATGGTCATAAAGTTTTAATCAACAGCGTGGCTTTGGTTTGGCCTACATAGCATATAAAAGAAAAATAATACTGAATTAGAATATATCCAGAAAGGTCACACACTCCACTTTTATGCAATCTCTACTACTCCTTTTTTTCTGACATTCTGTACTCTACAATTTTGTGTCATCTGTCATACCTACAATAATTTGTTATAAGACAGCGATAAAATTGTTGAAGAGGACAAGGACAAGGACTTAATCTATTAGGATGACACAGAGGTTTGATTCAACACTTCTTGGATGCAATTGTTCAAACAACCGTGAATTTATGTCAAAGTTTATTATCCAGACTACAATTTTATGTACACAATTTTTAAGAAGCCAATTCTTTGCTTACATCAAAAGAGTCTTTGTGTGTGGAATAACTACTATCTGTTAATGTTACATGAATATGGATACGAAAATCTACTATCTGCTAATGTTACATGAATATGCATACAAAAAATCTGCAAAGTTACTTATCACAGTTAAGAGCGGCTATTATTTGTTATAAAATTTTTCATTCAGAATAGCATTCTACTTTCAGAAATATTTTATAATTAAAAATATATATCTGGCCGGTCGCAGTGGCTCACGCCTGTAATCCCAGTACTTTGGGAGGCCGAGACGGGCAGATCACGAGGTCAGCGGATCGAGACCATCCTGGCTAACACGGTGAAACCCCATCTCTACTAAAAATGCAAAAAATTAGCCGGGCGTGGTGGTAGGCGCCTGTAGTCCCAGCTATTAGAGAGGCTGAGGCAGGAGAATGGCGTGAACCTGGGAGGCGGAGCTTGCAGTGAGCTGAGATCGCACCACCGCACTCCAGCTTGGGCGACTGAGCAAGATTCCGTCTCAAAAAAAAAAAATATATATATATATATACACATATATATATACACACACACACACACACACACACACACATATCTTTCCATGTAAGTATTTATTTTATTATTAGCATTATTGACTAAATCATATTTTGTCACATGGTGTTTCATAAATTAACCAGTCTTCTATCAATGTACATTTTGGTTTGTTCCAGTTATTATCATTATTATTTTAAATAATTTTTTAGCAAAGTATTTGTATATAAAGCTTAATGTTCACCCCCAATTGTATCTTTAGGATAAATTCCTAAAAATATTATTTATAATACAAATCCTCGCAGGGTTTCATGGTTTCCTATACAAATTATAAAATTTCTCTCTAGAAAAATTGTACAAATTTATGCTCTTGACAAGACTGTGTGAGAGACCACATTTTAAGTATTTTCTCCAACCCTGGATATTAGAGCTTTTGCCAAATTCACAAATAAAAACATGGTATTTCGATTTAGCTTTAATTTCCATTTTTTTTAATACAAACAACATTGAATATATCTACAACGTTTTATTAGTTATTTATAAATTTTCTGTTGTGAATCTTCCATTCATATCCTAGTCTAAATTTTCATTTTAAATTCAGGTATTCATGTTTTCTGATTAATCTGCCAGAATATTTTAGATGCTGAGAAAATAATGTTTTCTATCAAATTACAAAGTGTTTGCCATAGGTTATTTATTTTGCAATGTTATTCATTCTTTTTCCTATTTACACAGTAAAAGCAGACTACACTGCATAGTTTCATCTGATTAGTTCAAGTTTGCAAAGTCCATTTTGCCTTAATATTGAATGAGTATTCATCTGTTTTCTTAAGTTTTACTACTTAGATTTAAACTCTATTCTCCTAGAATCTTTTGAGGAGTTATGTAAGAATATATTTTTTAGGTTTCATATTTTATTGTACTGCTTGCATAAAAATGAGCTCCACCATTTTTATATTCTATAAGAGTATAAGATTAGTTTTGTGTGGGTATGGGTTCTTGACAATATTTTGTCTTTTTTTTATTTCTTCCTTCTCTATTGGTCTGTTTTGGGTTCTCTATCTCTGTTTAAATTAGTCTTCATAATTTATACTTTGGTAGAAAACTATCTACTTTTAAGAAAATTTGAAATGTATTTATAGAAAATTGAATGTTATTCTCTAATTTTCAAATGTTCTCTGCCATCTCTAATTGTTTTTTTCAGTTAATGCTCTGTATTTTTACTTCTCTGTTTCCCAGAAGTTTGTCCACATCTTCTTTTTCAAGAAAATCAAATATTTAATTTATCTATTATATTTTTATCTTATTTATTGCTGATTTTATTTTAATAAGTCTTAATCTCTTAATGTTAGCCTAGGTTATTATTCCTTTTCCTGAGTCAGATACTTAGCATATTTTCACTATTTGTTAATTAATAATAATATAATAAAAGGTACAATTTTCAAAACTTATTTTCTATGAATTATTTTTTTCTTATCTACTTTCTGTACTTTGCCCAGCTTATTCAAGGAGTTTAGTACACTTTTATCACAAGTACCTGTCTCAAATCTTAGTCTCTACCTTTAATGATATGATTTGAAATTTTTAATCTAGATATTATTACCTTATTTAACTGGTGGAGAACTCCTTTGGAAATGTTTTAAGTTTTACATTTTGTTTTTTTAACACGATTTAAGCAGAAGTTAATTTTTTCTCTCTCTCTTTCTCTTTCTTTCCCCACTGGTTTCACAAGTTCTTTCAAGGCTTTGTAAGCTGTAAATTTCTTATGCATAATAATATGCAACTTCCTCAGCACTGAAAAGACGATGACACACGGAGAGAAGCAGAAAGGAATAGAGACACCTGGAGGAGTTCTGTTCCTGGATTCCAGGTGCTTCTGCATCGCGTGTCCTTGCCCTTTCTGTAAGTGTTTTCATCAATAGTCTGAAATTGTGAGAATCAGTAAATGGTATTTTGCTAGTTCAAGTAGTGTTTATGACACTTGCAATAAAAAAGTTTGAGAAGTACCATTAACATTTTCTTAATATACACAAACCTTAGAATGCTTTTCAGAAGCCTCACATAAATGCCTTAGCCATATGTAATATCACTACCCAATTTTCTCAAAATTCCAAAGATTGTGCCTTGTCTTGCACATGATTCTGTGGAAAAGAAGTTAACACCAATTCTAGTTGCATTCATTTGGGAAACTATATGTATTTCCTTACATGCCCATTTCTTTCTGGAGGAAGCCTTCTATTTTATTCTTGCCTATGTTTCCTATTGAAGTCATTCTGTATCACCCTTTCAAATAACATTTATTTTTGTATTGACTTTGCTGTAGTAAAAAAAAAAAAGAAATGGTTCCCAGTCTCAGTAACTCACACAAGAAACATTTATATTTTGTTTATGCTGTATGTCACTTACGTTCTCCTTTATATATTTCCTCATTCTGCAATCCAAGCTGTCAGAGCAGCTGATTTTTAGACTATGTCATTCTTGTGGCAGAAAGAAAAGTAAGGGAGATAACAGAAATATGCAATGCCTCTTAGCAATTTCTCTTGGAAGTAAAATACCATGTTCCTTTTGTGGCAGGTCAATTCTCCCTGACAATCACACAGACAAGCCTGCATGACAGTCACACCAACAGGCCTGCATAGCACTTCAGTTGCACAGAAAGATTTCCACAGAACTGCTCTAACACTGAGCAAATAGTTAAACCTAGGGAAATCAGTGCCTGGACATCAAAGCTAAAAATGAAACGTATGGTCAGTAGGAGCCTTGCATGGGCTTCTCCCTAACCTGGGAGCAAGCCAAAATAATAGAGACAGTCTTGTATTCCTAGTGCCAGGACCCATCTCAGGTCAACAGAATCTGAGACGAGTCAAGGTAATAGAGGCAGCTGTTTGAACAGATTCACCGCAGAGTCTAAGGCAGCTCTCCAGACCAAGCTGTAAAGGAGATAAGATAGAAACGATCACTCCGGTACCACAGTAGACAGGCTTTGAAGGTCCTGCGGCCTGTTTAATCAGACTTAGCAAGCACTGTTTGCCTCTGATCTTCTAGCTGAAACAAAAGTAGTTACCAATAGACTTAGGTGCATGCTATACTGCACTTAGGCACATAACCCCAACCTATATAAGCACTAAGAATATTGTAACACTTTGAGTTGGTCTGGTGGAATGATCTCCAGCCTTCTCCCTGTATCTGGTTACAGCAATAAATTCCCTTCTTTCCTAGTTTGTCTGCTTCTCCTTGTTGGACCTTGAGAAAACTCAGCTGGATCCAGCTTGGTTCCGGGAACACCTTGGCCCAAGTAATCATTTGACCAGGCCTAAAAACACCAAGTGTGTTCTACATTGCAAGTTACCTTGCAGTGGCAGAAATGTGTGATCTTCTTACAAGGCAAATGGAAGAAACGGTTGTAAACAATAATAAAACTGCTACAATATCATCTATCTTACTGTTGCTTGTCCTCTTGTTTCATCCCCTTCTCTTAGCACATTCATTACTTTGCTCTTTTGTCCTGCATACATGAAAATCTGGTAAATTGTATCCTTTATTTTCCTGATCCAGCATTCTGTGACATTGATTTTACCCTTCCTATTACTAAGGGGGATCTGGTGGTTTTAATTTCCTTGTGGATTGTCTATTTTCTCATCTACTTTCAGACTTACCTAATTTGTTTCCTCTTCATCCTATTCCATTCCTCTTTTATAGTGGCCATATATTCTTATAATCTACTTTTTTTTTTAAGTCACTTAAATTTTTTTGAATCTCCATGTTCTTTTTTCTGTACTTACTCATTGTTAAAAAGAGTGAACTTCGTCCATATTCAATAATTTTCACTCCACAGGTTGTCTTTGTTCTGCATGTTTTATTCTCTAGGTTGATTGCCGAACTCTCTTTATAAGTCAGTCAGAAAGAAGGTTGATGTAAACATCGTAATCCTAAATTTCTGTGATGTATTTACCTTTTTTATTATTATTTTTGTTTTTGTTTTCTGAGATGGAATCTCGCTCTGTTGCCCAGGCTGGAGTGCAGTGACACGATTTTGGCTCACTGAAACCTCTGCCTCCTGGGTTCCAGTGATTCTCCTACCTCAGCCTCCGAAGTAGCTGAGACTACAGGCACCCACCACCAAGCCCAGCTAATTTTGGTATTTGTAGTAGAGGTGGGGTTTCATCATGTTGACCAGACTGGTCTGGAGCTCCTGACCTCACATGATCCACCTACCTTGGCCTCCCAAAGTGCTGGGATTACAGACGTGAGCCACCACACCCAGCCTGTTTTTGTTTCTTATTCTTTTATTCTGGTGATCTGCTCTTTTTGCTCCTAAGATCCAGGGTCCCTGTGATTTATCCTCTCTTCCTCCACCCATAGCATCCTGCTTTTGGGGATGACAGCTGAAAGGTTGCACTGTGCCATCACAAATTCTCATTGATATGTGTTGATCATTTTTTTGTGTGTGTATGTGAATTTGAAATATCTCCTTGGCATTAAGAAGACAATGTGGGAGAAGTAAAAGAGGAGACATTGATGATATCTGTAGGGCAAGGGAAACAGTGTTCCTTTTCACAGAGCACTTTCTTATAGGAAGATAATTGGAAGAGAATGCAGAACTTCCACCTATGGCTGTACCCTGCATAAGGATAGACAGTGAGGAACACTGGAAAAATCTAAAACTCAGCCCTTTCCAACAACTAAGTCATGTGCTCTGATTCCGAGCTTCATCAGCTTTCTGGATGTTTACAGAAAGGTGCAATATTTGCTAGCAGCAACCCAGTTTTATCTGTTTATGTACTTTGTATAGACTTCCAACTCTGTATTCTTTTGTGTTTGGCTTTCTTCTCTCAATATTTTTGTCAGCTTCTGCTCATGGCTGTCTCAACTCTCTCTACTGGTAATGTACACATCAATAGACTCCATACATATATGCAGAGAAGTTTCCAGCTACAGGTAACCATAGATATACATTTATTTTCAGATAAGAAAATTTCAGTTACAGAAAACTCAAATAACTTTTGACTGTACTGGTTAGAAAGACAGCTGGGAATTTAAACTCAGAAATCCTAAGTCTCATTTCCCTATCGACTTAAAAAAAAGAAAACAAAAATCTGATTCACCTAACTATTTTGAAAACTTGATAACTAAAGAAAAAGATAATTTACTTAGCCTTTTTCTCTTTACATCATTGAATGTAACTGAGCCTTTGGATTTTGAGTTTGATTCAAAGGAAGCCCCATTACCAGTCTCCCAAAGTCTTCTAATTTCTGAATTGTCCGAAAGAACCCAGGGAAGCAATAAAAATTGTAGCAAGAAAGCCTACCTGTGTGACTTCTTGCTAATACACAGAATATAGTGACTCCAGGCTATACCATTCACTTTGCAGATTTTGAAAAATTATGAAACAATTTGTGAAGAACAAGGAATTTGTCTCTTAATGTATCTGTATATATTGATACAAACATATTTAATAGCATATTTCTGGCCATTTATAGTATTCCATTTGTTTCTCTTAATCTTTTCTTTTAGACTTTATATAAAATTTTAAAATACAAAACAAATCTATTTGATATCCATTCTATAACTTTTCCCCCAGAGGTAAATATCTAATGTAGCCATAAATTTATTCTTTTTGAAAATTGAGACATTGTTTATTTCTGAGCATCCCACATTTCTTCCTTCCTGAATAATTAAAATATTTCTGGTGGTGACTCTGGGATCACATTTGTACACTTCTTCAGTTTCCTACAATATAATTCTTCAGAATCTGGAAACTTGGATTAATGTGAAGTTAACTAGGGACTGCTTCATACCACTTTCACATACTATCTCAGGCAGCAACATCTTCTTTACATTGTTTAACATTTTTTAGTTTGGGGATAATTTTCTTTACTCTAGAAAAGATGCATTGGTTATTCTTCCTTCTATCATTTGTACTAATAATACTATTTTCAAAAAACAATATGTCTGCTTGTTTCTTCTTACTTCTTTACAAGTATCTTTAGAAAGCTATGTATTAATTGTCTTTTACAGAAATAGGGTGGTTTTGTGGCATGAAGAAGACATAGGTGTGAATTGTAATATTGTTGTATTCATTAGTTTCTGCAAGTTTCTTACTTTCTAGAAGCTGTCTTTTCTTCATTCATATTTCTGAAAAAAAGATAATGTATCACACAAATTTGTAATAAGAACTAAAGGGTCACATAATATAAATACAAAGCTATTATTATTATTATCATTATTATTATTTGAGACAGATCCTCCCTCTGTCACCCAGGCTGGAGTGCAGTGGCACAATCTTGGCTTACTGCAACCTACGCCTCCCAGGTTAAAGCGATTCTTGTGCCTCAGCCTCCCGAGTAGCTGGGATTACAGGCACGCACCACCACGCCTGGCTAATTTTTGTATTTTTAGTAGAGACAGGGCTTTGCCATGTTAGCTAGGCTGGTCTTGAACTCCTGACCTCAGGTGATCCACCCGTGTTGGCCACCCAAAATGCTGGCATTACATAAGTGAGCCACTGCGCCCAGTATAAATATAAAGCTTTAGCACAATATTTGACACATAGTATACATAAACATTCTTAATTTCACTAAGAAGTCACAAGTTCAGTTTATACTATACTTTCAGGGAGTAATGATCATGTATCTGGACTGATCATGTCTCTACTCTCTAGGAAGTAGGTGTTGAGCTGGAGTTAGGTGCAAGGAATTTATTGGCATGGCGGCAGAGCAAAGTGCAGAGGAGACATGCATAAGAAGCCTTCAGAGCCAGATAAAAAGAAAAAGAAAAGGAAAGTCTCAGACTAAGGTACAGATCTGTCAAAGTCTCTTCTGGCAAAGGGGCTTTGAAGCCAAGTTGATCATTAGAGAAGACCCACAATGGACAGCCTGACTCTGGTACCTCTGCCACGCTTATCATTGGCTGGAGAAGTCCAGAAAGAGCTCAGTCTTGATTCAAAAGTTAGATGTTCAAGTTAGACACCATCAGCCAACTTCACTCATTGCAGCCAAACAGGAAATCTTTCTTAAAGAGAGATCCAAGTGGCACTCCTCATGCTGCCACATTGGGCTGTAGGGCAAAACTACATTGTTCATGAAAACTTGCCTTCCCCACTTACTAACTGGATTTGTAAGAAAGGTATGGAATCTCTCTGTGCTGCAGCTTCGTGGTCTGTAAAACAAGAAAAATAACAGTAGCTACCATAGAGTTGTTGTGAAGGTTAAATTAAATAATGTATATAACCTACTTACAATACTAACTGGAACATAACAGAGACTCAATAAACATTTGCCATTATAACTGGCATATTCTTACATTTTGCCACATCCATAAATTTATTCTTTCCTTCTTATATCCCTTCTTTCATCTTTTGTGTATATCCTGATAAAGCAAATAACATGAACACTGAGCAAATGTACTGTTTTTTTTTCTCTTTCTCTCATTTCTCATTGTTCACAATTATCAGTCCAGGTAATTAGTATTTCTGTTAATAATCCCCCTTAGTATAGGTAAGAAGAGAGTCTACATGAGATTTTCATGCCATAACCTTGCAGAGTAGATGTATTCGTTCCACAGTACGAATAAAATAAGCTTCTTTGAGGGCAAATCATAAGCACTATATGCTATATCCTTTGCAGATAAAAGGAGCTATTTTATATCCATCAAAGTTGAAATGGGGTTTAGTTTAGTGGACCAGAAAAATATTACCTGTTTTGACATAAATACAATGGAACAATTCCAAAGAAATCCAATTTTGAACAGCACTGCATGCAGGGATTACAAAGTTTGAGAAGATTTGAGTGTTCTGAATGCTTCTTGTTGTCTAAGGTGCTCTCCTAAGATTAGCCAAGCATATTATGTGAAGATGAACCAGACTTATCTTTGTGCTCTTTCAATTTTCTAACAAATGAAAATTTAGTCATTATCTGTTATATTCACAGAATCACTATCTATTCCAGTAATCTGAAGTATTTTGGGTATATTATTTTGTAAAATGATAGTACTCCTTTAGAGCAATCCTAGGGCCACTATTATTATTCATACTTAGAAACAAACCATAGGATAAAAGCTATGGCTATAGAAAAGAAATTGAATTTTATTGACTAACTTGACTGATGATGATTTTTTGTTTTTTAAAATTTCATTTTTTTGTCATGTCATAATGACAGCATGACATATAGAGAAGTAATGAATCTGAGTGCTACCCTCATAATACAGAAATTATAACTTCCTGATATCATCTGATATTAAATGATATCATAACAATCAGTTATTCACTCAATGAATATTTATTTCATACTGATTTTGTGGCTAGCCTATTTCTAGATATGATGGTATAGAAATGAACAATTCAAATGTGATTCATTCTATAGCTTAAAATTTTTCATTACAATTAAAGTAAGATTCTTGCATTGCCTATGAGGATAAATTAATACTTGAGTCTCTGTCTATGTGTATGAGCTCAAGTCTTACAAGATCCTCTGAGCTTACTCTGCTCCAGGCACACTGTTCTACTGCCCTTCTTTTTGTTTCTTGGACAACATCTTAATCTCCTCTCTTTTGACTCAGACCATTTGCACTAGCTGTTAGGTCTATCTGATACGCCCTTCCCTCAGATATTATGGTTTCTTCTCATCACTCAGATCTCAAGTCAAAGAGTGAACTCACAGATTCTCTGGCCTAAAATAGCTCCTAGCCCCACTCTCCAATTATCATCTATCCCTTAATACTGTTTCACTTCTTATCCAAATTAATTGCTATTGGAAATTATTTATTTTCAAATATTTATTGCCTTTTTCAAATGTTCACAGCTTTTCTGATTTTATGACTACATTTGACAGCCACATCCCACATTTTATTTCCTGCCTCCAGGACCCTACCATGGCTCTGGCTCACCTTTTTCTTAGTTGATTCTATTGTAATGATTTCACCTTTTTCTTAGTTGATTTATAGCACTAAGTACTCTTTGTATTGTAATTATCTTTGCATTTTACTGTTCCCCAGCACTAATATGTAGGCTACTTGAGAATAGAAACCAAACATTGCCATTCACAGATGTAGCTCCTGGAAAAAATATACAGCACACAGTAGCAGTTTCTCAAAAATATTCATTGAACAAATTAACAAATTCACTAATTTTAAAATTTGCACAATATTGACTACTTAATACATGTTATTCTGACTGTTTCACAGAAGTAAAGAAAAAACCACATATGCTTAATCTACCTTCTCCCTTTTTAAATGAGTGTTACACTCCTACTGTAAAACTATCAGTGCCACATACTGTTTTTCAAGTCACTTTTCTGTTCTAGCATATCAAGTGTTCTACTTTTAGAACTGCCTATAGAAAGCAAGTAGGAAGAGATATAAAAGTTTTGTGTACTATCATTTGAAATTTCTATTCTAGTTCACATGATTCTCTTAAATTAATTATAAAGCAAACTTCTGACATTTCATAGAAATGAGTTTATTTACTTAAGTGGATAAGAGGATGAAAGAAGGTTTATAATAATTTTTACATTATTATTTATGTCTCTGACTTATGTGTGCAACCATCTTAATATGTATGCCTTCTGTTAACAAAGAGCAGATTGAATTTCTTCCAACAATGATGTAAAATTACCTCCAACATTGAGTATAGCTCTTCAGTCTTATGAAACCAAATTATTTCTTAATTTCTCAAGGAGAAGATGCATGCTTTTTCCTTATTACACAATATTATATAATTCCTCTGATTCAGAGAGACTTTTTAAAGTTGATATGGTTTGGCTGTGCCCCACCCAAATCTCAGCTCGAATTGTATCTCCCAAAATTCCCATGTGTTATGGGAGGGACCCAGCGGGAGGTAATAGAATCATGAGGACCAGTCTTTCTCATGCTATTCTTGTGATAATGAATAAGTCTCATGAGATCTGATGGGTTTATCAGGGACTTTCACTTTTGTTTCTTCCTCATTTTCTCTTGCTGCTGCCATGTAAGAAGTGCCTTTGCCTCCCACCATGATTCTAAGGCCTCCCCAGCCATGTGGAACTGTAAGTTCAATTAAACCTCTTTTTCTTCCCAGTCTCAGATTTGTCTTTATCAGCAGCATGAAGAAAGACTAATACAGGAGTATATTTGGATAAGAATAATAGAATACTTGAAAACATAATTATATGCAGAAGACAAAACAAATCTGTTCTTTGATGATGGTTATTTTCATCAGAATTATATTTCAAAAAACATTTAAATCTTCAAATACTTATAAGAAAAGTAAAATAAAATAGACCATTAATTAACATAGCTACAACCTATGCCATTTGGGGTAACTTCCCCATATATCACTAGAGTTAGCCAAAATAAAAATATTATTACTTGATTCATTAGCTTAACGTTGTACAAAGATATATAATTCAGCCTTTATATTCAAATATTCTTCTTCTTCTATGTGTAGTTAAAATATATATTGATAACATGAATTTCAGAAATAAGATTAAATAACCATTAAACTGGGCTAAGTATTAAGTAAAGGCATTGTATTCTCCAATTACATTAGAACCAGGATCATGATTTTTTAAAAAATATTAAACTAGTTCATCATAACATAAAAGGACACACATTTTTAATTTGGCTTAGGATGTTATTTTTTACAACATATTTTTTACTCAAGAATTATGTGCTCAAGAGCACAGTAAATTTTATGCCCCAGAAAAGATGTGAGTTAGCATTGCTTTTGCTTTCCATTGCTTTTATCAAAGCAGTCCAGGCAAGTTGAACTGAAATTAATGCAAGAGAGAAAAATCAGCATCATTTAATGAAAATTTTCATGCAATGCAGTCTGTGGTGTTCTTTGTAGCAATCTAGGGTGAAATGGGCAGTGTTTTCCATTTTAACTGTTCTTTCAATATTGGCCTTTGATACTACATGAAGAGATGTACTCTAGTGACTGACAACCAGAGTTGCCCAAATATTGGTAGCAACTTGTGTTTATATTTCACAGTGGTAGCACTGTGTGTTTATATGTCAAAAAGTTTTTTACATACTGAGGTAGTCCGAGATTTATGTGCAAATTCCTCCAATTTATGTGCAAAGTCCGAGATTTATGTGCAAATTCCTCCAATACAGAAAATGATGTGCAAACCATAATGTCAATTTGTCATTTGCAATCACTTAACTTGGACAGTGCTATTTTACAAGGAGGATGGACTCAGGGGCATACTGGGAAGAGGAGGGAATGATCTAGAAGAAAAAAAAGGACAGGATGGATATGGCTGTAGAATGCTACAATGAGTAAGAAAGTTAAAAAATCTACATGGGCTAGACTATATCTAAGTCAGAGTCCTACAACAAATACAGGCTCACTTTCTACTTATTGCTTTCCTCATTTTCCTTATATTTATTTGTAATAATCAATCTGTATTTTTTGGGCATCATTTTATTCTTTTAATTTTTTAAAACCAGTACAAGGATTGTTCCAGCAAGAGGCTCTTTGGCTTCCTGACTTCACAAGAGCAAAGACAGTCTTTTAGGGCTGAAAATAATGATTTCTGGGATATCTTACATTGATAATTTCGATATTAAATTAGTTAAAACAAAAAAAAATGGCAGAAATGTTAGTTTAGGAGCAAGTGAGAGCATAGAATAAATGAGACAACAGCTCTCTCAACACATGAATGATGCAAGTTGTTAAGAGGACAGGGAGGATGCAGCCAGGCTCTGCTACCACAGTGAAGGCACTTCCCTCCTGTAATGCACCCCAGGAGATATCGTTAGTATATAAGACTTCTAAAGGTTCATAATTATGAGAAGAGTCCTTTTAGAAAACAAAACAAAAACAAATTAACAAACAAAACAATTAGCCACATTATAATTATGATGCTTTTTCTATGCTGTGTCTATATTTTGAAGATATCTCTGTGACATATACATTTGTCCTACGGTGAGCTCTGTTCAGCTGATGTATCAATTCATGGTCTAAAAATTCAAGTCTATTTGATGGGTGAAGTATGATCATAATTAAAGCAGCAAGAGAGATGAAAATTGAGCTTATACTAAAACTGATTATCTTTGCCCTTCTACAACCCCGTGCTCTAGGTTTTCATGTAATTTTCAAATACGTAAGGATATTAAAGTCAGACTATAAAACTAGTAAGTTATGAAGCCAGAAATTTGCATCTATAACTGTGGTTCTCTAAGTTTTTCCCTTTATATTACCTCATGTCTTACTGTTAGAACCAAGTGCTTAGCATTTGGAGGGTACATGGACCCCTTCAAGTAAGTAGTAAAATTGCACTTCGTGGAAAAAATCATGAGCTTTTTACTCCTGAAACTATGCCATGCAATGTAGGAAGTTCATAGTTACCCATACAGTAAGATTAATAATTGGTTCAAAATGAGACCCTCTCATGACGGGTCAAAGTGGAGGTTTTATTTCTGTTTTCTGGAAGCCTTTTTTTTTTTTTTTTTTTTGAGACGGAGTCTTTCTCTGTCGCCCAGGCTGGAGTGCAGTGGTATGATCTCAGCTCACTGCAACCTCCACCTCCTAGGTTCAAGCAATTCTCCTGACTCAGCCTCCTGAGTAGCTGAGATTACAGGCACACGCCACCATGTCCAGCTAATTTTTGTATTTTTAGTTGAAACAGGGGTTCACCATGTTTGATCAAGCTGGTCTCGAACTCCTGACCTCATGATCCTCCCAACTCAGCCTCCCAAAGTGCTGGGATTACAGGCGTGAGCCACCACTCCTGGCCAGGAGGTCACAATTTTTTTTTAATTATGCTGCATTCAAAAAAGAAAAAGAAGATTAATAAGACTTATTTTAAGGGACATATTATATTCTAAACTCAAGGTCACCAAGAGAACAGTAAGAGCAATTATTGTGGTCTTTTGTGATTAGAACAGAAATTTAAGTTTAATATACCTTCTCCCTTCAAATACCTGCTTTTTAAAATAATCATTGTCTATTCAGCTAATATGATAATATTTTGCTTTACTACTTGTATTACTGATATTTTAATGTTCTCTTTTTCTGTTGTTTTCCTTTAGAAACACTAATGTCAAAAGTATGATGTGTTTGGAGAATACAATGTATGTGATTGAGAAGCTTTAAAATAACATAATTTAAGACATGCAATGGAACAGCAATTTTCATATTAGTTACAGCTTCGTGTTAATACAATTCTACCCTAGATTTCTGGGTCTAGAATGCTCAACATGTTTGATTCTATGGGCATAATCTCAAATCACCAAAGCCTTGGATACTTTCCTATTTTATTTTATTTCAGCCTTTGTTTAAATTCATTAATGTGAATATTGAACCAACTAGGAGAAAAACACAAATAAACCATCTTTTAAAACATAAAATTCTCTGACTCTGTAAAAATCCACCATGCTATACTTCAGTTTTCAGAAGCTATCACGTACGCTAAAATCAGATTGTTTTGATCTGGGCTACAGTATTTCCACCCTTAAGAAATACAAGAATCTACTTTTCTGCCAAGTAGTGAATCTCCTTTTCTGCCAAGGAGTGATCTCCCTCCCATCTCACGTAGCAGTCGCTGAACTAAGTGCCACGTTAATGTGGGAGTGTACACCTTCTCTTGGAAACAGTAAAAATTACAGAGTTTCCCTGAGCACAGGTGGGGCAGTAGTAAGAACAAGCAGAAAGTGAGGAAATTTGGAAGGCTCATGAGACTCAATGATAAATCATAAAATTACTTTGTAAATTGTAAATTATTATTCCCATATTATATTTTCCATTTTGTTGTTGTTATTGCTATTACTACTATCACGGCAACTACAGTTAATATTGAGGTTCCATAGAGCGTGAATCTGAAAAGTCCTATATTTGTTCATGAGAGAATGTGTAATACCATGGATTGATAATAGGTTTTGTGTCTCAGAGATTAATGTTTGAATTAGGCTCCGCATTCAATATCTATGTAATTTGAGGCAAATTATTTTAATTATCTGAGCCTCAAGTTTCTTATTTGTAAAGTGTGAACAAAAATTGTATCTGAGTAATTCCATTTCTGAGCATGATGGAATTACTGGTACCAAATTATTCTTCCTACAAACAACAACAAGAAAACCCCCAAAAAACCTAGATAAATGGAAAACATTTATGAAGCAACTATGTTCAGATGTTAGACAATAGATTGAGCTGGATTATTTGCCCATAAAGAAAGTAGCAAATAGACATATAATTGTGCCAGCTTTCTGCCTGGATGCACATTGCAGAGTAGAAAATAAGGAGAAGAAATACATGTAAGGATGACATTCTTGCTCAGTTAGTGACTCAGCAAGCAGAGATCAGGGAAGCTAAGGTAGCTGAAGCATGCTGGGCAGAATTGGAGGGGTCCAACACAGAGAAAGACCACCAGAATATGCCAAGAGGATTATCACTGAGCATTTAATCATAAAGCTGTCACATGTGATAAGACTCTATGAGGCCATGAAAACAATTATCACAGAGGTAGGAAAGCTTCCTTGAAATATTAACAAAAATTCTCACAGCTTCAAGGGGGGTGAGGCTCAGGCTTCTAACCCTAGCAACTCAAGAGGCTGAAGTAGGAGGACTGCTTGAGGCCAGGGATTTTAGACCAGTCAAAGCAGTATGGAAAGACCTCTTCTGTACAGAAAAATTAAAAGATTAGCCAAGGGTGGTGGTTTGCACCTGTATTCCCAGCTACTTGGGAGGTTGAGATGGGAGAATCACTCCTGAGCCAGGAGGATCTCTGGAGCATTTTTGATAATGGAGTCTTTATTAAACTCATTCTTTCAGTTACTACATTCTCGAGTATTTCCCAGGTCTGAAATAATTCAAAGTGGACATAACAATAAAGGAACTATAGACAACAGCTTTACAAATCTTATAATCTGGGAAGAGATAAATGAGAAACACAATTTCTATTTGTTCATATAACGGGATTTTATGAGATCCAAAAGACATAGAAAATTATAAAACAAGTGAAGGTATGCTAATTTTTTGAGAAAAATTAAGCAAACTGAAATTGGAATAAATCAATGCAGATTTCTTACTGAGTATAACAGTTGAGTAAGACTCTGAAAAATGAAGATGATTTCAACTGGCTACATTCTCGATAGCAGGAACAGCAATGAGAATAAGTGAGAGGTTGGAGAGTAGTTTCATTGAAAAAACAGTAAACAAGTTTAGAGGTAGCACTGGGTAAGGCTAGGCTAGTAGGAGTAAAATGGGTTGTGAAGAAAGGTTAAGGCGAAAGAGTGACAAATCTCGACTAGCATGCTGAATCTGTATCTATCCTATGATAGATGATGGTGAAGGGACATAACGAAATCAGTACTTTAGGGGATGAATCTGGGAGCCATACCAATAGAAACTTGGCATCTAAAGGGAATGGTGGATATTATAGTAAATCAAGTGAGAGATAAACACTATTAGTCATCCATCTATCCATTCATTCACTTGTACAACATTTATTATCTTCTTTATGTCACATATAATGGTCAGCAATAGGAGATAGGCAATTTTTTAAAAAGCAACTAAAAATGGAATTTGGGCTTTCCCAAATTTACTTTCTGCCAGGAAATAATGACATTAACCAAATAATTGCAAGTATGATGAGTTTCATAAATTAAAGAAACAAAGGATTCTCTGGAAGTCACAGTGAGTGAAAGAGATTATGATCCTTATATTCTCCACTTCTCACGATGAACGAGCCTCCTGCTAGACCCCAAAAAAGATAAACAGAAGACAGAGTAAAGAGAAATCATTCTTTAGTACCAGCTGGAATTTGGCCACAATCTCCATATAACACTATTTTATACTAGATAGCCTTTCTGCAACCTAGACCGTATCCCTTCTCTTCATGAACTTCCTCTTGTTCATTTCTATTTTGCTTTTTAAAGTGTGGTATGAGAGTAAGGGTAAGTTTTACTAAAAAGGAATCAGAGATATTACCTCAAAAAACAAAAAGAGAAAAGAGGGAGTGGGGAAGGAAGAGAGAGACAGAAGGAGGACAAAAGGTGGAGGAAAGAGAATAAACAAAAATAGGACAAAAGGAGCAGGAAAGAGAATAAACAAAAATAGGATAAACACACAAACAAATCCAGAGAGAAAAGGACACATTTTGTAACAGCAAGAGTTTTGAATCATTTTTATGCTCACCACAAAAGCTCTTATTCCTCAGCATCATGGCCTCAAAATATTCTTCACTGTGTCACCCATGGGGCTTTCTTTCCTTGAAAGAGGAATAAAGGGAATTTAAAAACTGTTAGAGATTAAAATTTTCTATTAATAAGTATAACCAGAACTCTAGCAACAGCAACATGGAGAAGGAAGGAAAGGGACTGAGAGATACTACATAGGTGGATAAATTAAAGCCTGGAGTTTCCAGGGTAGAACACAGAACAAGGAATGAGTACAATAGAAAGAATACAAAAAGTATGCAATGACTTGAATGTGTAGAGATGTGTCTAATTTTGCATATGCTGAATTGGAAGTACTGGTATAGTGCTGTATCAGGCTGTTCTTCTGTTGCTATAAAGAAATACCTGAGACTGGGTAATTTTTTTTTTAAAGAGGTTTAATTGGCTCACAGTTCTAGAGGGTTTACAGAAAGCATGGCACTGGTATCTGCTTGGCTTCTGAGGAGGCCTCATGAAGGTTGTAATCATGGCAAAGGCAAACGGGGAGCAGGTGTCTCCCATGGTAGAGCAGGAGCAAGAGAGAGTGGGGGGGAGGTGCCATACACTTTTAAATGGCCAGATCTTGTGAGAACTCACTCAATATGGTGAGGACAGCACCAAGACATGAGGGATCCACCCCCATGACCCAAAAACCTCCCACCAGGCCCCACCTCCAACAATGGGGATTACGTCTCAACATGAGATCTGGAGGGGACAAACATTCCAACTATATCAAGCACCAAGTTGGAACTGCACAGCTGATAACAGAAAAAAATGTGGCATATATTTTATGTGAGCTGTTAGACTTGAATATATGGATTTTAAAGTCATTTGCTTTGAGGTGATTATAGACACCTTGGAAAGTAATCACTGAAGGGGTTGGCATTAGGGGAGTAAAAGAAGGCTTGAAATAAAATTCAGAAGGAAATTTGACAGTCAAATGAATAAAATCTAAGCTGAGCCAGCCAACATAGAGGAAGGGTGATAAGAGAGAAGTGAGGAAGAAAGGCATAATGAAAAATATCTACAGTTATTTATAAACAGAACAAGGAGAAAGAAACTAAAAACATAAAACATACGCTATGAAATTCATAAGCAAAATCCTGTATTAATGTGGTATGGATAGAAGACAGAATGTAAAGGGTTTAGGATTCGGTGAACGAATGGGAGATGAAGATATATATGTAGTAATTTGAAGGAATGACAAGATTGAAAGCACTAGCTTTTTCTTCTCAAATGCAAAGATCTAAGCATTCTCAGTTGAAGCAGTGTTGATGATACAAGACAAAATAGATATAGCTGACGGAAAAGATTGTGACAAGGGTTGAAAGGAGTTGGATTAAGAAGGAAAGAGGAAAGGGAGACTTAGCTAGCAGGATTTTTTTTTTAAGTGGAGGGAGGAAAAATTGAATAAGCTCTTACCAGTTAGTTTGAGCCTTCATATTAAAATAGGTTGCAGGCCGGGCGCGGTGGCTCAAGCCTGTAATCCCAGCACTTTGGGAGGCCGAGATGGGCGGATCACGAGGTCTGGAGATCCAGACCATCCTGGCTAACACGGTGAAACCCCGTCTCTACTAAAAAATACAAAAAACTAGCCGGGCGAGATGACGGCGCCTGTAGTCCCAGCTACTCGGGAGGCTGAGGCAGGAGAATGGCGTGAACCTGGGAGGCGGAGCTTGCAGTGAGCTGAGATCCGACCACTGCACTCCAGCCTGGGCGACAGAGCGAGACTCCATCTCAAAAAAAAAAAAAAAAAAAAAAATAGGTTGCAAGGCCATCTTCAAAAAATGAAAAGCAGTGAAGCTCCAGCTTAGTAATAAAGCAAGTGAAGGAGAACAATAATAATACAGGGAGGATTTAAAAGAAGTACGTAAAAGTAATGATGGTGGTAGTAGGTTTAGTAGGAAGGAATGAGTGGGAGGTTGAAAACAGGAAAATTGTATTCAGAGAAGTGTCTGGTGGAATGCTGGAGAAATAACAGAAGAAATAATGTTAACAATGTAGGTTTCAAGGTTTTGGCAAATACAGAAAAATAGTTAAATTTAATTACTTTGGGATAGAAAGGGTTGTAAGATCAGGCAGCTGACATTTACAAAAGGAATCACCTATGTATTTACACAGTTTTTTCTGCCTTTTTTAGTGCTCCTGCTCACATAATAAGCCTTATCAGGAGCTAAGCAGTTATTTTAATTCTTTAAAAATGCTTCATCATTGAATTATTTGAATGGTTTTCTTTATAAACTTTTGACGCAAATTTTAATAGGCTGAATATATACAGCCTTAGGAAAGTTAATTTTTTAAAAAAAATTCCTTAATAGCTACTAAAAAAAACTAAAAAAGAAATATAAGAAAGGATTACAGTTGATATATCTTAAGGCTCAGAAAATGCAAAGCTAACTGAATATATGAAAGGCCTTAACACATGAAAATTGTTGTAATAAAAATAAATTATCTTTGTGAATATGCATTCAGAAGGTGGTAAATAAAGCTATTCACTCATAAAAGCACATTTTAAACTGAGAAAAAATAGAGCCATCACCCAATAAGAAAAAATTGTCTCTTATGTTCCTGTAATATAGACACACTAAATTGTATAAAATCGCAACACTGTCAGCAAGTCTGAAAACTTACTGAGGACATGTTTACACAATTATGGTAGTAGGATCCAGGATCAAAAATTATGTGGCTTCCTTATCACCTAGTCTCATTCTATTACAAAATGATGTCACTAAAACAGATAACAGATAAACAGATTTTATCTATGGTTTCCTGGAATCAGAAAAATTGAGTACATAAGTCACATCCACAGGAGAAAAACATACTCAGCTGGGTCACTTACTTACTTCCACTTCAGTTCAGAGGAATAAAGAGTGCACAGATTCTTTACTCTGTATCTGATCGATTTTTCCTCAGAAGCCCTACCCCATTGGGTAGCTGAAAAGAAGAAAACCAAATTTACCTAATTCGATAATCTTATTTTGAGTCAAAAACATTAAGCTATGCTTTAGGTAATTTTATTTCTTTAGATAAAAAGATTTTATTGCAGATTTCTATCCTTCCATTTTGAGAAAGGGCAGTGATTTCTGCAATCTCACATCAGCCAAGGACCTTCACCCTCCTCCTATCCTCCACCCTCAGAAAGGTCCCGGTGTCCATTATTCCCCTCTTTGTCCCCACATTTTCTTTATCCAGTCCATTATTGTTGGACATCTAGGTTGATTCCATGTCTTTGCTATTGTGAGTAGTGCTGAGATGAACACATGAATGCATGTGTCTTTTTGGTAGAATGATTTATATTCCTTTGGGTGTATACCCAGTGGAATGGAATGGCTGGGTCAAATGGTAGTTCGATTTTAAGTTCTTTCAAAAATTTCCAGACTGCTTTCCACTGTATACCTGAACTAATTTATATTCACACTAGTGGTGTATAAATGTTCCCTTTTCTCTACAACCTCACCAACATCTGCTATCTATAAGGAACTGTTATCTATAAGGAACTTAAACAAACCAACAAAGAAAAAAAGCAAACAATCCCAATAAAAAAAATGGGCAAAGAATATGAGCAGACACTTCTCAAAAGAAGACATATATGCAGCCAATAGACATGAAAAAATGTTCAACATTACTAATCATTAAAGAAATGCAAATCAAAACCATAATAAGATGCCATCTCACACTAGTCATAATAGCTATTATTAAAATGAGCAGTACTTTTATACCATGCTGGCACATTGAATCGATAGAATTTACCCATGAGTTGGCAGTTTCCATCACACAATTACCAAGGAACTATGCCACTTGCCACAATGTTCTCAAGCTCTAACTTATGAATCTGAATGTTTCTCAAAACTTTCTCCTTAAAATTCGGCTCTCAAATAGAAAGAAGAGAATGGAGCTTTGGATCTGAAACTACCTGATTTAATGTACCTTAAAAGAGGAAGATGTATGACCTAATCATCATAGGTGGATGGAATATCTTCTCTGAAATGTGAAAGAAAAACTACGGCTGGAGTCTATTAGGCTTATTTCTTCATATGCTAAAAAAATTTTGAAAAATAATATGTGGGTAGAAAAGCTTAGATATCTAGATAATTTTTTCAGCAAAATTTTCTTTTGAATATCATTAACTGAATATGGTATTAACTCTTTTATTTCCTTTTCATTCCTGCTGCATCAACTGTTAGTCTAGATGGACAAACCCAAAGGGATGCCTTACTTTTAGTTGACTATCAAGACTAATATGAACACATTACTGGAAAAGAAAAAGGCACATTAATAGATGTTAAGATATTGGTTGCATTACAGTTAAGCAAGAAGGTTTAGAATTAGGATGAAATCAATTTGAACTTGATATTTGTTATTTTGTTCATTCCCACGCCGAGGTGAAGAAATACTCAACACTGGGTAATTTATAAAGGAAAGAGGTTTAATTGACTCGCAGTTCAGCATGTCTGGGGAGGCCTGAGGAAACTTACAGTCATGGCAGAAGGGGAAGAAAACACACTATTCTTCACATGGCAGCAGGAGAGAAAAGAAGTGCAGAGCAAAGAGGGAAGCCCCTTATAAAACCATTGATGTCATGAGAACTCACTCACTATCACAAGAACAATACAGGGGAAACCATCCCCTTGATTCAATTATCTCCACCTGGTCTCACCCTTGACATGTGGGGATTATGGGAACTAAAATTCAAGATGAGATTTGAGTAGGGACACATCAAAATCATGTAAGTTATGTACTTATTTATTCTGGAATTTCCACTAGCTTATTTTGAATTAAGAGACTCAGACAAGCAATGGCTCACATGTTATCATTGTCCTGTTATCCATGTATTCTGTAGACCAAATCTGGAACTGACTCCTTCATGTAACATGAGCTACCTTCAAGAGCATGTAACTCTGGGATGGATGATTCACTATGATGAAAAAAATAAAATGTTAGCACTCAATTTTATTAAGTGGTGTGGTAGAATTCTGTTAATGTCTGTGCTCTCGAATTGTCTTCCTTTCTTTTGCTACTCTTCACACATTAGTTTCCTTTAGTCCCTCATGCATATCTGTTTCCTTTCTTTGTCCATCATTTTCACCCTAAATTAGGCACTTATAATTTAAACTAGTCATACATTTTTCTGTCCAGTACTTTTTCTGTATTCGTTATCAAACGTTGTGTAAAAAATTACCCCCAGATTTACTGCTTAAAACAAAAACATTTATTATCACAACACTTCTGTATGTCAAGAATTGGGGAGCAGCCCATTGAGTGGTTTTGGCTCAGAGTTACTCATGAGATTGCAATCAAGATTTCAGCCTGGGACCTTGTAACCTGAAGGCTTTGCTGGAGCTGGAAGATCCACTGCCAAGCTCGCTCACATGGCCTTTTGCAAGAAGCCTCAGTTCCTCACTGGTTGTTTGTCAGAGGTCTTGATTCCTCACCGTATGAGCTTCTCTATATGTCCCATAAGACATATAGAATGCCCTTACGGCATTGGGAGAAAGATAACATAGAGAAGCTGCATACTTTGTATGACCTAGTCTCAGAATTGTCACTGGTTGTAACTCTCTTTACTGTATTCTATGTGTCAGAGGCAAGTTACTAAGTCCAGCTCATACTTAACAGGCATGGAATTAAGCGACACCTCTTGAAGGGAGTGGTGTCAAAGAATTTGTGGATATATTTGAAAACTCTAAGAGCTTTCCACAGGGAACTAGTTCTCCGCTAAAATAATGCAAATTATTTTTATAGTGGTCTCCCAAACCCATGGGTTAGCATGTAATCAGACCAGGTCGATGACTTCCAACTACTGGACAACAATGGTCCATTCCAGAGTCCACCATTAAGATACTCTTCAACCCGAAAGATATATCCAGTCTTATCTTTCGTAATGCTCTTGCTAATACACTATGTTCTCGCCCACCAATACTGACACTTCGATGCACTCTGTGCGCTCCCAAATCCACATATTTGTTTATTAGATTATCTATGCCTGTAATATAGTTCTAAATAATTTTCTTATATTACTACTTCTTGTTAATCTTTGTGTATAAGAATCCTGATCTATCTCTGAGATCTAGCTCAAATATTCCCACCTGTTAAGGTTTTCTGTGTTAAGAATAGTTTGCCCCCCTCCTCCTGTCCCCTCACATGCTCTTAGCCCACCTTTTACTTCAGCCATTGCCATGGCAACCAGCTTCACACAGATAGAACCTGATAGCACCTCCCTTAGCTGCACCAGCTGTCTTATACTTTCTGTCCAAGCTTCTCTGACACAGAACACCTGAAGGAACCAATTTGTTCACTCACTCATGTGCAACCTGGAAGTACGAAGGAGTTAATGCACCAGTGGGCAATGATTGATTAGCGAAAAAAGAGTTCTTATTAAGTTCTGATTTATTTTGTCCCTCAAACCAGCAGTTCTGGGACACAGTATTCATGACTCCACAAGGTCCAGGCAGAATCAAGTCAACTTGCCATCACTAGTGATCGTTTCAAGAATGTACTCTGGAATTGGCTTTCCCTCCTTCCCTGTTTCCCTCTGACTTGTATGGCACTCCTCTTCCCTGATAGTATTTCTGAAAATAAACTACCTGCCTATTAGCAATTGTCTCAGACTTCATTTCAAGATGGATACCTTGACTATGACATTTTCCCTGGTGATCTCAATGGAAAGCAATCACTTCTTCTTTCTTATCTATTACAGTAAGTATTTTAGTTTTTTTAATGCCTCTTTGTACTTGACTATAACATTTTTTAAAGTGGAAATTGTGTGTTATTCATTTTGATGACCACGATATTATCACAATGTTTTTCATATTATACATTTTCAATCATTTTCTGGAGGAAGATATATGTTTAAAATTACTTAAAAGTAGATGATATAGCCAATACATATGCATGTTGTCTAAAAATTTGATAAATATTTTTCTTTTGAAATGTGCACAATAAATAGTTGCTCAATGAGACAAATCAAATTCAAATTGTTTAAAACTAAATTCTCAAAAAGGATGCAAACTGTGTCCACCTGGGTTATGGGAAGCATCTTTTCTGGAAAATTGTAGCCATAGATTTATGGAGAACTTTCAGGGATTTTATGAATTTATGAAACCTAAGCATCTTGGGAAGATCATCTGAGCCTGTGTCTATGTGATATCAGGACAAAGAAAATAACTTAGGAAATAATCAATTATAGAAATAAAAAGCATTATCTTAGTCAACCACGTCATTTCCCTTTGTCCTGTCTTATAATGTTCGGCAATAATAATGAATAGTTCCTAGCAATAATATGCTACTTATCAAGTGGTTAATCAAGTTTCCCAAATCCCCCCAAAATTAATACCTTTCATTTAAAGAATTTGTAAGATATGGTTGCCCCTTTTCTCATTTGATGTTCTTGAAACAAATCTCCCACACATAGTAGCCAAAATAATTTTTAAATATATATCATATCGTGTCATAACTCTGCTTGAAACAAGAGGATGTCCAAATCAGTTTCCCTCTTTACCCTGAATGCACAGCCCTGCATATCTGACATTCACTTGCCACTCCCACCTTTCATAGCATTCTCACTCTGATTACTCCACTAGTCACACAGCCTGACATTCTTTAACACTGAAAATGCTTTTTATTTCCAGGACTTCAACCTGTATCTGAAATACTCTTCTCCTATCTTTTTGCTTGTCTGAGTCAGTATTATTCTTTAAGTAACAGCTCAGTGTTACTTTCTTAAGATAATTCTTCCCTGACCACCATATCTGGTAGAACTATACTCAATAATTACTTTCATAGCAATTTTTACATTATGACATTATTTATTGTTTTACTACTTATTTGTTTATTATCAGCTTTCCTAGTCTCTGTACTTCCCTCTTCTCCCACAACCAGGCCAATGAGAACAGGGACCTTGCCTTTTGCCTGCATTGCTATGTCTGTAGTGCTCATCCCATAACAGTAATATTCAATACATTTCTGCTCAATAAACTAACGAGCAACAGTATAGCATGGTAGGGAAAGCATGGGTTTTGAAGTCAGACTGTCTGGCTTTGAATAATCTCTCCACTGCTCGCTATAGTGATAAAAGACTTGACCTCACTGTGCCTCAGTAAAATGAAAATGATAAAAGGACCAACTTCATAACACTGTGTGAAGATTAAATGCACAGAACCGGTCTAGAACAATAAGCACTCAATAAGTATTAGCAATTATGCAGGATGGATTAAAAGAAAAAAAGCAAATAAATAAAATAAATGTAAAGAAGATAACATAGCTTTATTTAATGAGATGAGAGTTGCCTGTATCTCCACCAATCATTTGTAAAATTAGGGACTCTGCTAGGCAAGGCATATAGGCAGGGAGGAAGGAGAGTGGGAGTGGATACTTTTTGCTTATTTCATGTAGAAAGGAATAATTTTAAATTCCTCCTTCAGTATAGCCCCTGAGAAAACTGACTCTGATCACATGATCATTTAGAAATGGCTAAGAAAAAAACTTTTAGGGGGTAGGGGTTAACGTTCTTGGAGCATCACATCATAATGACATGGGGGATTGCTCAGGAAAAAGGAGCAAGGTGGGAGATGCTAGCATTTCCTAAGCTTAACTCATGAAAAGATTGGATGGTTTTCCAAAAGATGCTTCTTACAGGAAAAAAATGAAACCAGAACCAACTCATTATGCTAAGTTTAAGGTTTGTTTTCATTTTTCCAGAGTCTTGAAATTAAGATTGGATAGTGAGGTTAAAATCAGTAATAGAAAACAAGATTCTATATTTTATACATATATAGTGTATAAATTTTGAAATTCTAAATGCACACTGTATTAGTCAATGGTCAATGTTCTCCAAAGAAAGAAACAGAACCAAAAGGAGATATGAGTGTGTGTGTGTGTGTGTGTGTGTGTGTGTGTGTGTGTGTGTGTGTGTTTGGAAAGAGAGAGAGAGTTTATGAAAATTGGCTTATGCAACTATGGAGGTCAAGAAGTCCCATTAGCTGCCATCTGTAAGCTGAAGGACCAGGAAAGCCCATCATGTAATTCACTCTAAGTCCCAAGGCCTGATAACCAGGGGAGATGATGTCATAGCTCCCAGTCTGAGTCAGAAGGCCTGAGAACTTGGAAAGTGGGGAGGGAGAAAAGGTGGTGGTGGGGACCATTGGTGTAAGCCTCAGCATATAAAGACTGGCAAGAATCAGGAACTCCTATGTTTGAGGGCAGGAAAAGATAGATATACCAGCTCCAAAAGAGAAAGAATTTGTCCTTCTTCCTACTTTTTGGCCTTTGTGGGTCCTCAACAGATTGATGGTGCCCATTCACAGTGGTGAGGGTGAATCTCTTTACGCAGTCTACTAATTCAAATTCTATTCCCTTCCAGAGACACCCTCATAGGCACTCCCAGAAATAATGTTTTATTAGTTCAGTCAAGTTGACACATAAAACTAATCATCTCAAACATGCAAACACACTCATTTACAACAGTACTTAACAGTGTTTAAAGAAATACTGCAAAGGAAATGGACCAATCATGTCATGTCAGACACTAACTAAGAGATTTGCAGGATTGCAAAGATAGTACAGATACTTCATAGAGCCCACACTCCATATTAACAGCTTAACTTTGTTACAATTGATATGTTCAGATTTTGCTTTTTTTTTTTTTTTTTTTCTACCTTTTTTTGGTGAATTCTGAGTTTCCTCATTGCGTTTAGGTGTCATGTCTTTTTAGCCTCCTCTTGACTGTGACAGTTTTTCAGATTTTTCTTGGTTTTGATGACCTTAACAGTCTGAAGAATACTGGTCAGGTATTTTGTAGAATGCCCACACTAAGTATTTATCTTATGTTTTTCTCATGATTATATTAAGGTTTTGGATTTTGGGGTGGAAGTGCCATTCTCATCACATCATATCAAGAATACATATTATCATCAACATTACTCATCACTATTAATGTCCTTCTGCACCTGCCTAAAGGAATGATTGTGAGGTTTCTGCATCATAAATTTACCTCTTTTTTTCCTCCTTTTCAATACAGTAATCTACAGAATAAAGTCACGGTCTGTAACCCACACTTAAGGATTAGGGAGTACCTACGTGAGTGCAGAATATCTGCATAAGTTACTTGAAATTCCTCTGTAAGGGAATTTGTCTATTTTCCTCCATTTACTTACTTTTTAAATTATTTATTTATATAAATTTGAATCATATTATAATTTGGATTGAATTCAATATTACTTTTTTTAAAGAATTCAAATTATTCAAGCTTTGCTCAGTGGGAACTATTTCAGCTAGTTCCTGTGTCCCTTTAACACACCCACCATTATTTCTTGGAAAGCACTTTTTGTCTTTCTGGCACTACAAGATGCTCTAGGATCATCTTGTACAAGTCCTGCCCCAGGCCTAGATAGTTATTTATTTCTTCAAAAAGCAGATGGTTCCCTCTGTTGAAGAATTGTATTAGAAACCAAATCTGGACAGTAGGTGTGATCATTGCTACTAGGCTATCATGATTTTAGGTTCTCAAAGCTTTTAGACAAGAAAATATGTGTGTGTTTGTACTAGCCAATATATTTACAGGTATACATTAATATTTCTATATGTCACTACTTGTGTCTATATTAAGTTAAATATGAATTCACAGAGATGTCTCCAACTCCAATTATTAGGTAGATACTTTTAGATTCCTCCTCTTGCTTATCTGTTATCTCCCACCCCAACAATGAGAAATCTAGCTCTCATTATATGCCATTCATTAATTCAGTCATTGAATTTCGGTATACATGTAAAGCATTACAATAATTCTTAACCTAATCTACCATATGAAATAACTTTCTTAACTAGAGTACAGTGTTGATGTGCAGCTTCTTTGCTTTTAGTCTTCCTACACTCATTTCCAAAATTGCTTAAGTCAGCAACTTTTCACCCCACCCTCTTCAGTAAAGTTATTTCATGTATTAGTAATAGTTAGATTATTTTGTTACCTTCTTCATTATATCTTGTAATCTTTTCATTAGGTTGGTGCAGAAGTCATTACATTTTTTGTCACTACTTTTAATTTATTTTTAAAATTTGCATAGGTAAAGGCTTAATCTGTGCTATAAAATTCTGTTGGGTGAAACAAGTGCATAGTTTCACATATCCATCATTACAGTATAAAATGGTATAGCTTCACCTCCCTAAACATTTTCATCCCCTGTTCTTCAAAGATTCAGCTCTCTTCCACCACCATCCAACTCCTGGTAACCACTAATCTTATTGTTTATATTGTTTTATCCTGTGCAGAATGTCATATAATTTGAATAATACAGTATGTTGCCTTTTTAGACAGGTCTCTTTCACTTAGTAATATGTATTTAAGACCCATCTATGTCTTTGTGTGGCTTAATAGCTTATGCCCTTTTTAGTTGATTAGTGTTCCATTGTAACAATATAAAATAGTTTGTTTATCCATTTGTCTATTGAAGCAACATCTGGGTTGTTTCCAGTTTTGAGTGGTTAAGAATAAGGTTGCTATAGATATTTGTGTCCAGGTATTTGTGTGGATATACATTTTCAAATCACTTAGGTAAACTTAAAGCAATCTGATTGCTGAATTGCATGTTAAAATTATGTTCAGCTTTGTAGAAAACTGCAAATTTTGCAACTTGGCTACACGATGTTGCATTCCCACCAGTTATTAATGAGAATTCCTATTGCTATACATTCCCTCCATCATTTTGAATTGTCACTTTTTAAAATTTTAGCTATTCTAATGGCATATATGATATTTCATTGTTGTTTTAATTTGGGTTTCCCTAATCTTGATGTTAATTTGGATTTTTCTAAAAATATTGAGCATCTTTTCATATATTTTCTATCTGTATACATTTTTGATAAGGTGTCTGTTCAGACTTTTTGCCCATAACTTAATTAACTTATATTTTAGCTTTAAGAGTTATTTGAAAATTTAGCTCTAAGTCTCTTTTATCATGTACATGTTTTGCAAATATTTTATCCAAGTCTATGTCCTCATCTTTAATTCTGTCAACAGTGTATTTCACAAAGAACTTTTAAACTTTTAATCAAGTCCAACACATCAATTTTTTAATTTTATGATTCATTATTTTCATGTTACAGCTAAAAATGAACCATCAAACCTACGGTCACATAGATTTTCTTATATATTTTCTTTCATAACTTTATAATTTTTATTTTGTATTTAGAATATACTTTTTATGTCAGTTATACATCAGTACAATTTTTGTTTGGTTGTTTTCTGGGGGATTTTTGTTGTTTTTGTCACGATGAGTCTTATTTTTCAAGACATTTTTACCAAGTGCATAACTCCTAGGGATTGAACCGGATTAAAGACAGGTTGTCCTCTGCTCCAAGCTAGCCTGAACTGAGCAAGATCAAAACTCTGGTAACATTTTTTTCTCCTTCCCATATTCTGGTAACGGCCAGTACCAAACCTCATTGTGGTGTAATCAGCCCTGGAGTATCAGTCTGTTAAGTCTGCCTCAGGATGCCGATATCTCTGGTAAACTTGAGGACCCCTGAAATTTTAGGTTTGTTTTTTGAGACTATCATGGTGAGGAAGGGCAGAAAGTACAGATTGGTTTGTACATGGCATACTTTCAAACTCTTAGGTCCATAATGCTTGAAGCATAATACTGTACATGGGTTTTTATGCTGAATTTTATCTCTTTTGTAAGGTAACGTGAATTGATTATGTAAACTAAAGTTCTTCTGTTCTTGTGCAAATCTTACTTAAATAATTGATAACCAGGAAACCAGATTCATAGACTCCTTGGAAATTACAACACGGTTATCAGAAATGCAGGCAGTTGGGCATAGCTGACATTTGAAAAGCCAGATTTATTATACAGCCAATTTTTATGTTGAAGTACTCTCCCTTGGGTTGAAAATCAGATTTTGTTAATTAAAATCCCATTTATCTAAATTGTATTAGGTTTCCTACAAATCTGAAATGTCAAAATCTGCAAGCAATACTGACAAAGCCGAGTCTGCATAGGATTTGGTGAGTTATAATTTTCAGATGTACCCTTGGCCTAGATCTCCCTATGAGGAAAATAAGCATATAATAAAAGACAAAATAAAGTCCAACATTACACTCTGAGAAGACACACAATTTAGAGGCAAGTGGATATCACCATATTGATAAATCCTTATCCTGAACTATTTTGCAGTGGATATTTGAAAGCAGTAAAATGTTACGATAAATGAAAGTTCTGACACCAGATTTATGGGTTTCTATCTCAGCTCCAAAAGTGACTGGATCATTGATGTTGTGTTCGTTACTTAATCTCTCTGTGCCCCATTATCTTAACTAATATGTAGCCATAATGGGTTCGACTGCTGCCTCTGCTCACAGGAAAATACCTCACTAGTGTAGTTTAGTGCTAATTTGGTAGGAATGTGGTTCTTCCTTCACCCTTATTTTCATCAGGATGGCCAAATTCCCTCCAGGTCTCTTCAGGGGAAGCTTACAAGTGTCCAGGACTCTTGAAAATCCGGTGTTCACTGTTGATACTAATGCAGGATTTTTTGCTCCTTAGCTCAGCTAAAATCTGGGTTCTTGTCTCATGATCAGAAAAAATTAGGCAAGTGGACACATGGAAAGGTGATGAGAGCAGAATTTATTACAAGAAAACTCTTAACAAAAAAAGAGGCTGTCTTGCCAACAGGTTCCCACCTCACAGACTGAATACCAGACCACCACATATGAGCTGAAGAGACCCAGCTCCTACTCCTGCATAAGGTGTGAATTCCTGCTGACTCCACTCCATTCTTCCAGTGTGCATGCAGGCCATAAGTCTGAGCCACTCCACATTGATCTATTTCTCTCATTGTGCATGGTGTGAAGGGATGGAATTTTTCACCGTGGTCATGTTTAGGCAAGCCCCCTGTGCCAGTTCCGTTATCAGCCTCTATCATCTATCAGTAGGTTGGAAGACAGGGGTCCACAATTCACCACAGTTTTATCTTGGGGGTTGCCCAAATCATTCAGTCATTCCTGTTTATTTGTCACATTTCTTTTTCTTCCTCACTTCCACAGATCAGTTTTATTTAAGGAAAAATCTGTGTATTCAAAGAAAACCATCTTCTTCAGTTTAGACTGGCAGTTTCTTTCAAACTTTTTTTAAATTTTCTGTAAGATGGAGGGAGGAAAATTGGCCTTTGGGTGTGAACCCAAACATGTCTGAGACAGATCTCAATCAACTGGGAAAGTTTATTTTGCCAAGGTTAAGAATACGCCTGTGACATGGCCTCAGGAAGTCTTGATGACATGTGCCCAAAGTGGTCAGGGCACAGTTGGGTTTTACACATTTTAGGGAGGCATGAGACATCAATCAGTATATATAAGATGTATGCTGGTCTGTTCTGGAAAGGCAGGACAACTCAAAGCAAGGTAGGAGGCTTCCAGTTCATAGGTAGATGAGAGATAAATGGTTGCATTCTTTTGAGTCTCTGATTAGCCTTTAACTGAATATACAATTTACATGTGAGAGAAGGGTCGAGGCATGGTCATATATGCCTTAGTCTGGCTTAGTGAAACAATAGGCTAAAGGAAGTAATCAGATATGCATTTGCCTCAGTTGAACAGAGGGATGAGTTTGAGTTCTGTCAGTCCTTTTTCCACAAGGAATTTCCTTGTGGGAAAATTGTGAGGGAGGTATGTAACTTTCCTTTATCTTTCTAGCTATCTTATTTTGGAATAAAATGGGAGGCAGGTTTGCCTGACTCAGTTCCCAACTTGAATTTTTCCTTTGTATTAGTGCTTTTGGGGTCCCTAGATTTATTTTTATTTCACATTTCCCACCTTTTCTTTTGAAAATCTTTCAGAGAAACCATTTTAGGTGAAAATGAGTCTCTGGTCTCGGGTTTTTTCTGATATCTCATGCATAGAATTGTTTATCCCTAAATGGGCATATCTCATGTTATTAGGGAAGCTCATTTTTAGTAGGTTGTAAAGTCTCACATTCTGAAAAGAAACAATAGGAGGAGTAAGAGAGAAAAACAACAAACAAACAAACCAAAAGTAAAGAACAATTATAGAAAATAGATATAGGCCATATTATTCTGAAGTCCGTACATCAGTAGGCAGGTGTAAAGATGGTTTATGAATGTAAATAGGTTGCTATTATTTTCTCTTTTTTCCTAATAAAACTATTATTTTAAGTTCAGGCATACATGTGCAGGACAGGAAGGTTTGTTGCATAGGTAAACATGTGTCGTAGTGATTTGCTGCAAGAATCATTACATTACTCAGGTATTAAGCCCAGCATTCATTTGCTGTCTTTCCTGATGCTCTCCCTTCCCCACCCCACCAACAGACTTCAGTGTGTGTAGTTCCCCCACTTGTGTTCATGTGTTCTCATCATTCAGCTGCCACTTATAAGAGAGAACATGTGGTGTTTGGTTTTCTGTTCCTGCATCAGTCTGCTGAGGATAATAACTTCCAGTTTCATCCATGTCCCTGCAAAGGATATGATCTCACTCATTTTTATGGCTGCATACTACTCCATAGTGTATATGTACCATATTTTATTTGTATCATTGATGGGCATTTAGGTTGAATCCATGTCTTTGCTATTGTGAATAGTGCTGTAATGAACTCACGTGTGTATGTAACTTTATTGTAGAATGATTTATATTCCTTTGGGTCTCCAAAGGAATATAAATTCCAATCTCATACCTAGAAATGAGATTGCTGGTCAAATGGTATTTATGCCTCTAGATCTTTGAGGAATTTCTACAATGTCTTCCACAATGGTTGAACTAATTTACACTCTCACCAACAGTGTAAAAGTGTTCATTTTTCTATGCAACCTCATCAGCATCTGTTATTTCTAGACCTTTTAATAATAGCCATACTGACTGGCATGAGATGGTATTTCATTGTGGTTTTTATTTGTATTTATCTAGCAGTCAGTGATATTGATGTTGAGCTCTTTCATATTTTTTTGGCCACATGTATGCCTTCTTTTGAGAAGTGTCTGTTCATGTACTTTGCTCACTTTTTAATGGGGTTCTTTGTTTTTTCTTCTAAATTTGTTTCTTTGTAGATGCTGAATATTAGACCTTTGTTAGAAGAATAGATTGTGAAAATATTCTCCCATGATGTAGGTTGTCTGTTCTATCTAATGATAGTTCCTTTTGCTGTGCCAAAGCTGTTTAGTTTAGCTAGATCCCATTTTGCAACTTTTGCTTCTGTTGCAATTGTTTTCGGTGTTTTCATCATGAAATCTTCACCTGTGCCTATGTCCTGAATGGTGTTGCCTAGATTTTCTTCTAAGGTTTTACAGTTTTAGGTTTTACATTTAAGTCTTTAATCCATCTTGAGTTAATTTTTGTAATGGTGTAAGGAAGGGGTCCAGTTTCAATTTTCTGCATATGGTTAGCCAGTTCTCCCAGCACCATTTATTAAATAAGGAATACTTTCCCCAATGCTTGCTTTTGTCAGTATAGACATATATCAGCACTGACATATACTTATAATCAGATGGTTATAGGTGTATGTTCTTATTTCTGAGTTCTCTATTTTGTTCCACTGATCTATGTGTCTGCTGTTGTACCGGTACCATGCTGTTTTGATTGTTGTAGCCTTGCAGTATGGTGCATGAAGTCAGGTGCATGATGCCTCCAGCTTTGAACTTCTTGCTAACGATTGTCTTGGATATTTGGGCTCATTTTTAGTTCCATATGAATTTTAAAATAGTTTTTTTCTGATTCTGTGAAGAATATCAATGGTAGTTTAATGGGAATAACATTGAATCTATAAATTACTTTGAGCAGTATGGCCATTTTTATGATATTGATTTTTCCTATCCATTAGCATGGAATGTTTTTCTATTTGTTTCTGTCCTCTCAGATACCCTTGAGCAGTAGGTTGTAGTTGTCCTTGAAGAGATCTTTCACTTCTTTTTTTAGCTGTATTCCTAGGCATTTTATTCTTTCTGTAGCAACTGTGAATGGGAGTTCATTCATGATTTGGCTCTCTTCTTGCCTGTTATTGGTTGAAGGAATGCTAGTGATTTTTGCACATTGATTTAGTATCCTGAGACTTTGCTGAAGTTGCTTATCAGCTTAAGAAGCTTTCGGGCTGAGACAATGGGGTTTTCTAAATATAGGATTATGTCATCTGCAAACAAAGATAATCTGACTTTCTATCTTCCTATTTGTATAACTTTATTTTTTTTTCTCCTGCCTTATTGTCCGGGCAAGAACTTCCAATACTATATTCAGTAGGAGTGGTGACAGAGCGCATCCTTGTATGACAGTTTTCAAGGGAAATTCTTCGAGTTTTTGCTTATTCAGCGTGATACTGGCTGTGGTTTTGTCATATATAGCTCTTATTATTTTGAGTTATGTTCCTTCAATACCTAGCTTATAAATAGTTTTTAACATAAAGGGATGTTGAATTTTATCAAAGTACTTTTCTGTGTCTATTGAGATAAACACGTGGTTTTTGTCTTTCTGTTTATGTGCTGTATTACATTCATTTATTTGCGTATGTTGAACCACGCTTGCATCCCAGGGATGAAGCCAACTTGATTATGGTGCATAAGCTTTTTAGTGTGCTGCTAGACTCAGTTTGCCAGTATTTTATTGATTTTGCCATCAATGTTCATCAAGAATTCTGGCCTGAAGTTTTCTTTTTTGTTGTTGTATCTCTGCCAGGTTTTGGTATCAGGATGATGCTGGCCTCATAGGATGAGTTAGGGAGTATTCATTCCTTTGCGTTTTCTTTTCTTTTCTTTTTTGGTGGGGGGGCTGGAATAGTTTCAGTAGGAATGGCACCAGCCCATCTTTGTGCCTCTGGTAGAATTCAGCTGTGAATCTGTCTAGTCATTGGCTTCTTTTGGTTGGTAGGCTAGTTATTACTGCCTCAATTTTAGAACTCATTATTGGCCTGTTCAGGACTGAATTTCTTCCTAGTTCTGTATAGAGAGAGTGTATGTGTCCAGAATTTTATCGATTTCATCTAAATTCTCTAGTTATGTGCACAGAGGTGTTTATAGTATTCTCTAATGGTTGTTTGTATTTCTGTGGGGTCAGTGGTGATATCCTGCTTATCATTTCTGATTATGTTTGTTTGATTCTTCTCTCTTTTCTTCTTTATTAGTCTAGCTACTGGTCTATCTATTTTATTAACTTTTTCAAAATACATTGTTTGGATTCATTTATCTTTTGAAGCGTTTTTCATATCTCTATCCCCTTCAGTTCAGCTCTAATCTTGATTATTTCTTGTCTTCTCCAAGCTTTGGGGCTTGTTTGCCATTAGTTCTCTAGTTCTTTATGATGTTAGTATGTTAACTTGAGATCTTCCTATTTTTGATGTGGGCATTTAGTGCCACAAATTTCCCTCTTAACACTGCTTTATTTAACTGTGTTTCAGAGATTCTGGCATTTTGTCTTTTTGTTCTCTTTAGTTTCAAAGAACTTCTTGACTTTTGACTTAATTTCATTATTTACCAGAGTCATTCATGAGCAGGTTATTCAATTTTCATGTAGCTGTGTGGTTATGAATGAATTTCTTAATCTTAAGTTGCAATATGATTGCTCTGTGATCTGAGAGATTGCTATGATTTCAGCTCTTTCACATTTGCTGAGGAGTACTTTCTGATTATGAAATCAATTTAGAGTAAGTGTTGTGTGGCAACGAGAAGAATGTGTATTATGTTGTTTTGGGATGAAGAGTTCTGTAGATACCTATCAGGCCCACTTGATCTAGAGCTGAGTTCAGGTCCTGAGTTAATTTTCTATGTAGACGCTCTGTCTAATATTGTCAGTGGGGTGTTAAAGCTTCCCACTATTATTGTGTGGGAGTCTAAGTCTCCTTGTATGTCTTTAAGAACTTGCCTTATGAATCTGATTTCTCCTGTATTGAGTGTATATATATATTTAGGAGAGTTAGTTCTTCTTGTTGAATTGAACCCTTTATCATTATGAAATGCCTTTCTTTTTTCCCAGGCTGAAATGCAGTGGTACAATCTTGGCTCACTACGACCTTCGCCCCCTAGGTTCAAGCAATTCTCCTGCCTCAACCTCCCTACTAGCTAGGATTACAGGCATACACCACCCCACCCAGCGAATTTCTGTATTTTTAGTAGAGATAGGGTTTTGCCCTGTTGGTCAGGTTGGTCTCGAACTCCACCTCAAGTGATCCACCCACCTCGGCCTTCCAAAGTACTGGGATTACAGGTGTGAGCTACTGCATTCAGCATCTTCTGTGTCTTCTTTGATCTTTGTTGGTTTAAAGTCTATTTTGTCAGAAACTAGGATTGCAACCCCTGTTTTTCTGTTTGTTTGTTTGTTTTCCAATTGCTTGGCAAATTTTTCTACATCCCTTTATTTTGAGCCTATGTGTGTCTTTTCATGTGAGTAGGGTCTCTTGAAGATAGCATACTGATGGGCTTTGGTTCTTTATCCAGTTTGCCATACTGTGTCTTTTAATTGGGGCATTTAGCCCATTTAAATTTAAGATCAGTATTTTTATGGGTGAATTTGATCCTGCCAACAGGATGCTAGCTTGTTATTTTGCAGATTTATTTATGTAGTTGCTTCATAGTGTCACTGGTCTTCACACTTCAGTGTTTTTGTAGTGGCTGGTAATGATATTTCTTTTCCATATTTAGTGCTTCCTTTAGGAGTGCTTGCTAGGTAGGCCTGGTGGTGATGAATTCCCCAGGCTTTGCTTGTCTGAAAAGGATCTTATTTCTCCTTTGCTTACAATGCTCAGCTCAGCTGGATATATGAAATTTGGGGTTGGAAATTCTTTTTTTTTAAGGATGTTGAATATTAGTCCCCAATCTCTTCTGTCTTGCAGGATTTCTGCTGAGAGGTCCACTGGTTATTCTGATGGGGTTCCCTTTGTAAGTGATCTGGCCTTTCTCTCTGGCTGTACTTAACATTTTTTGTTTCATTTCCACCTTGGATAATCTCATGATTATGTGTATAGGGGTTGATCTTCTCAGAATATCTTACTGGGCTTCTCTGCATTTCCTAAATTTGAATGTTGTCTTCTCTTGCTAGGTTGAGGAAGTTCTCCTGGATGATATCCTGAAGTATGTTTTCCAACTTGGTTCCATTCTCCCTGTCTCTTTCAGGTATCCCAATCAATGGTAGGTTTGGTCACTTTACACATCCCATATATCTCATAGGTTTGTTCATTCCTTTTTATTCTTTTTTTCTCTATTCTTGTCTGCCTGTCTTATTCCAGAATGATAGTCTTCAAGCTCTGATATTCTTTCCTCTACTTGGTCTATTCTGCTATTGATACTTGTTATTGCATCATGAAGTTCTCATGTTGTGTTTTTAGCTCCATCAGGTCGGCTATGTTCTTCTCTAAGCTGGCTATTCTGGCTATCAGCTCCTGTATTATTTTATCATGATTCTTAGCTTTTATGCATTGGGTTACAACATGCTCCTTTGGCTCAGTGAATTTCATTATTAGCCACCTTCTGAAACCTACTTCTGTCAATTCAGCCATCTTAGCCTCAGCCCAGTTCTTTGCCCTTGCTGGACAGGTGTTACAGTCATTTGGTAGACAATAGGTACTCCGGCATTTTTGTGTTGATTTTTTCTCATCTTTGTGGACTAACTCACCTTTGATCTTTGAGGTTGCTGACCTTTAAATGGGGTTTTGTGGGTCTTTTGGGTTGATGTTGTTGTTGGTGTTTTCTGTTTGTTTTTCCTTTTTTTAGAATCAGGCCACTCTTTCATAGCACTGCTGAAGTTTGTTGGGTGTTTACTCCAGATCCTAGGTGTCTCATTTATTCCCATACCTGGAGGTATCACCAATGAAGGCTGTGAAATGGCACAGATGGCACCCTGCTCCTTCCTCTGGAAACTGCATTCCAGGGGGTACTGACCTATTGTCAACCGAATGCATCTGTAGTAGGTGACTAGAGACCCCTGTTGTGAGGTCTCATCCATTCCAGAGGAACAGAATCCGGAACCCACTTAAAGAAGTAGTCTGGCTGCTTTTTGGTACATCAGATGTGCCGCACTGGGGAGAGGGAGAACCCTTCCTTCTCTGGACCATTTGGATTCTCTAAAGCTGGCAGGAATGGCTGAGTCAATACAACTGCACAGATGGCAGCTGCCCCTTCCCATGGGAGCTCCATTCCAGGTAGAGTTCAGAGCTCTGTTCATATAACCCTGGATAGAGTGGCTGAAGTCACCACAGGGAGGTCCTGCCCAGAGAGAAGGAATGAATCAGGATCCTGCTTTAAAAAGCAGTCTGGCCACAATCTGGCAAAACAATTGTGCTGCACTGTGGGTGATGCTTCCTTGTCTGGACCATTTGGATTCTCCAAATCTGGTGGGCTGGAATGGCCAAGTTGACAAAACCACAGAGATTGTGGTGAACTCTCTCCCCAGAAACTCAGTCCTTTCTTAGGCAGACTCCAGCCTGTTGCCATTGGCTGACTAGAATTCCAAACCATTAAGTCCTAACTTATGAGGTGCCATGGAAGTGGGGCCCACAGAACAATGCTGCCTGGTTCCCTGGATTCAGTCCCCTTCCTAGGGATATGTAGACAGATTTCCTGCCCTTGTCAGGAATCTCAAGGTGGAGTATATAAAACTCCTAGGTCTCTGTGTGTGCCTGAGTGACTACTCTGCTGAAACTCCACATAGCTCTGTTTATCAGACCTAAGGCCTCGGTGGCGTGAGGTCATAAGGGGATCTCCTGATCCACAGGTTGCAAAGATCCATGGGAGAACCCCTGGCTTCCTGAGCAGAGCCGCATAATCACTCACCACTTCCCTTGGATGAGGGTGGGGAGTTGACTCTGACTCTGTGCCACCCCCAGGTGGGCCATCACCCCACCATGCTTTTCTTCATTCACCATAGGTCAACTGGTTTGCCTAGTCAGTCCCAATGCAAGAACCTGAAACCACACAATTCTTTCCCAAACCATCTAGCTCCAGAGTCTGGACTCATAACCACTTCACCATGCTCCATCCACTGGATGTACTCTTTTGCCTAAATAATTGTTTTCCTGAGCTGCTGTCCACAATGTCTCCAGTGTCTGCCAGAAGGTCACCAAAGTTGCTACTATTTTCTTCAGAAGTTTGTCTAGCTTCAGTTCACAGGGTTTTAAAAAAGCACATCTTAATTTGTAGTGATTTCAAATAAGGACAAATGGGGAAACAGAAATAAAAGAAGGAAAAAATTAAACTGTAGAAAATAATAAAATTTGAAAAACATTAGGCAAGATGAGAGTCTAATAACAGGTGTACTATAATTTATTTTGAAATATCATTCTTCTCTGTCCAATTCCTGTTTTCATTAATGACAAATCATAGGACAAAGTTATATGTAAAATAAATGTTAGTCTTATCATACTTGGCCTGAATATTTGCATAAAGTCAGCAAGAATAATCATTTGCTATATAGGCTCTTTTTAATGGCTCTGCTGGAACTTTATTTAGTAAGGAATCTTATATTAGACTTTAGTGCCTTGAGCCCAGCCTGTACCTGCAAATACCTGTATTAATTGGGTGAATTACTCACTGAAAAGTGTCAAAATGACTTGGGGAGCATGGACTGGTCAGAAAGTGATATTCTTTATTTACCACAAGTCAGACACCTGTACAGAGGCTGTGTAGAAAAGGTATGAGGGCATTTTTCCCAAGGGGCTTTTATTGGCTCTATAAGTGAACTCAGATACCATAAAGCAATCTGTTTATGCCTGAAAGTATGACATTGAAATTAACTATGAGATCAATAAAAAAACAGATTCTTATTGAACTTATGTAAATAACGGTACTGCAATACACTAAGTATACTTGCACATAGTTTTCAAATTTTGAAGAAATCAGGTAGAGAGAATTATTCTTCAGATTTTATGCACAGGACTGTAGTTTACCCAATTGTTAAAAGCTGTAAATAGCTCACAGACAAAGGATTTTCTAGACTTTAAAACACAAGAATTACCAATATTTCAAACAAAGTCATAAATAGATTATTTGAATCTTCCATTAGTTTTAGTCTATGTAATTAACTCCTGTTCTACTTCATGTTTATGAACACATTAGCTCTCTGTGGGAGTCTTGGAAGTTTTTCCTCTATTCTCATGTCACAATATCCAAAGTTATCAGAAACCTGCATTCAAGAGCACCAGTCAGAGTCCTATAGCTGATTATAAAAACATTTATTAAAAAAGAGAAAAGTAAAACAACTGTGGATTACAAGAGTCTCAAAACAGTCATGGTTAAAAACACAATTCACAAGGAAATTTTGTTACTTCTGTGGCATACAGCAATCTTATATAATAATCATAATTACTGCTAAAAATGTATGTCAAGACATATTAGAATCACAGGAACCTCATGAAATTCTGGAACCACATTAATAACACATTTATATGAATATAATCCAAATGAGGTTAACCCCAGTTCATATTTGACAATACTGTTAGCCTGAAATCCAAAAGAGACATATTCAGCTTTGTTATAATAAAATGATTTTATTTGACAATGATTTTATTATATCAAACAAGTCAAATATCTCTCTTTTAGACTTCAAGGGGACCTAACATCAAAGTCAATGAGGATCAAAGTTAGAGTTTGATTTTGGAAAGTTTGTCAAATATAAATAGCTTAAAACACTTCATATCACAAAATAGAATCATAGGTTATTGTAAAATAAGTCATTCATTTAGCCAAAGCTAAAACTCGAAGACTTCAAAAAAAGGTAAAAATCTCATTCTTTGAGAGAGGAGGCTTAATTTCCCAAACAATAATCCCTAATAATAAACACAGCATGAGGCCAACTAAACCCATCTTTCAAAATTTTATAAACAAAATCTATTAAATTTTAATCATCTTGGTCATAAGATATAATTTCCATAAATCTTTTTATAATCTTTATAGTTATGTATTAAGGAGTGGGTTAATGCTCCAAGAAAACCTTGTTAATCTGACGCATGGGCCCAAATGTTGGTTTTGCGTCAGTGTGACTTTGAAATTAAGTTAATTTATTTAAAAATAGGACTAATTTTATATCTCAAAATTGACCCTTACAATCTCACACCCACCTCTTCCATGACAGTCCCTGGGCCTTGAAGATTTGAATAGTTTTAAATTCTGACCCTGTGTCTCACAAACAGAGTTTATTTTGATTGGCATCTTTTATTGGGTCTAAAGATGAGGCTTTAACTACTGCCAGTGTTTAAGATTTAGCAGGATTTGTTGTTGCTTTTTGTAAACCCAGGAGTCAAAGCCCTGTAACTTAATGGCAGAGGACTTTAAAAGCAAATACAGAGAATTACATGGATATAATAAACTTAATTAATTTTTTATCTTAGTTTTTTTAAACCAATCACAACGTAATAACAATGACATAGGAATTATTCTGATAAATGGTTAGGCCAGTTACCAAAAGGCAAAAGAAATGCAGTGATTGCTCTTCTCCATGGTGAGTCCATTTAGTTAACCTGCAAAGCAAAACTAAGGAAAGGGTCATTTGAGTTAGTTAAACATAGGAGGAATGTTTCCTGGCTCATAAGTGAAAATTTTCAGATTCATGGAACAATTTAAAGCCAAGAGCACAGAATGTTATATTGGAAGAAAACATTTCCTTTAGACCTTTAAGATAAAACATTTTTAGCATCAGACCACAACAGTTAGAACCTAAGGGAAAAAGAAAAAAAATTACAGAGGCTAAAAATGAGTTGAAGAAGATAGTTATTATTTCAGGCCTTTTTAAAGGTGAGAGACTGCTGAAAACAGCAAGACACAATAAAAGTTTAACTTTGATTTTTAAGAAAATGTCTTGTAATTTTATTAAGATGGATTGCAACTGTGAAAGCAGAGGACCACATATAGAATTAGAGAAAATAACAAGATTGGTTAATACTTCTATATGTAATTCCACTATATGTTAATATCCAGAGCCCAGTGACTGATAGATACGCAGTAAAAGTTCAACAGACTTACGTTACTACCTAATCACAATCACCCTTCTGATAACACAGGGTTATTTTTTTAATTTGAAAGTTCAGAAAAGATTATGAATAAGAACTCCTGGCTAGAGATGCACCAAAAAAGGGAACTCGATTCACCATTTGAGACAGCAACCAATAATAAAGAGACTAAAAGAGAGTGTGAAACAAGGGTTTGAAGGAAAGAAGGCAGAAGATTTCTGAACATATTCTTTAACTGACTTTTATTTTCTCACCCAATATCAGTGCCTTGATGTCAGATCCAGGAAAAACAGAATCAGTTCTACTCAGGAACCCACATATATTTTGCTAAGTGCCAACAGAAAGTTATTCAATGAACAGCATTAGAAAGGCAACTTGCTTGACTTTGAGTATCAGCCTCTCTAGAGCCTGGAGCTGACACTAGATGTTCCAGATGGTGCCAAGTCAAGGATCTACTGCTGGAACCAGGTAGGAAGATCTCTAAAATGTTTTTTTGTTTGTTTGTTTTTGCCGTCGTTGTTGTTTTTTCCAACCCAAGTGATTTGCAAGTCACTTCTGGGTAAAGCAAATTTTGAAAAGAGAAGGAAAATTCTCTTACAGTATTAACTGATGGCAATTAACCAGACAAATAACTGTAGCTAAAAGATTGACCCCCCTACACTTATATATTCAATCAATTTTGTAAGTTATGTTTTATTTCTTAAGCCATACTTGGGTCAGTTTTACATGTGTTTATAAGCTAGGGTTGTACATTTTACTTAAAAAAATTATCAAGCCCACATCTCTTCCTTTAATTTTCATAAAACTCTAGAATAGTCTCTTGGGTTATTTTGAGGCTAAAGTGACTTGATTATATTTTTTAATTTGTTTTCAATAAACATGCAGATTTTTTTGCAAGGAAATTCAGCTTGATTTTTACATAATAATAGTCTATGGCATATGATTTACATGTTAATTATTATGCTGTTATTCTCTTTGCTATAATTAAAGTTAGCATTTTATTATAAAATCCTATTACCTAAGTTTTATAGCATGACAGTAAATATTCCCTGAAGCTAATAATAACCTATCCAATTATTGCATTTATTTTTTATGTATTGAAATATAAATTTGTTTCTGGGTAATTTCTCAAAGTACGGGGATAGTAAGAAGTTTAGAAAGTTTCAGATTTGGTTTATTTTAATTTCTTAGTTTTAAGTTAAAGTTTACTCTGGTTTTATCATTATTGAACATTTTCATTAACAGTTGCTTTATCTTTACTAAAATTAGTTTGGGTCATATATATTTGAAGTAGCAATTGCTATACTAAAACCACCTTTACCATCTGTGGTAAAGATGAAAACCATCTTTACCGCACCACTTGTGTGGGCTCTGAATAATCCAACTAGTTCTGAGCAGTGTTGTTGTAATAGAAATAGAACTTTTCAGAACTTTGCTACCGGCCAACACTCAGCCAGTCTTAATAATTTACAGACACAAGGACAACTCCAACGCACAAATATCACTTACTTTCACTTTCCAAAACATAAACTATGTCCACTCTCTCTTCTAAATCCACCTTTCCTAACTTTGAAGGGAATATTCTAAAAAGAATTTGTGATAACATGGATTCATTGTCAAGAGGCCTAAGTCCTACAGTCTGTCCAAGAAAAAAAATCTTTTGACTTCTGTAAAATTCAGTTCACGGTATGAAGTTTTTGATGAGATAATTTATTGTCTCATTTTGTTTTAAAACTTTGAGATTCTAAGAGTTAAAATTTAAATGTCAAAAAACCTGTGTCTAAATCCCAAATCTATTCTGATTAACTCTGTTAGCTGGCCAATTAACCTTCCTGAGGTTAGATTTCTCATCTGTGAAACAAGATATTGATGGCAGCAGCGGGCTGTCTGGAGCGGTCGCTGCCATCACACCAGCTGCAGCGGGGAGGCATGGTTGGTGGTGGCAGCAGTGGCTGCAGGAGCAGCAGTGGTAACAGTGCCCCGTGCCCTGCATCCCTGAAGCAGGCGACTACACCATCCCCACTCTCTCATGGTTGGGCAGGACCCACTCCCAGGCCCAGAGCCTCTGCCACTCTGAAACCTGGAACCACATCACCACTCTCACCTGCTGTGTGCTGCAGGGTAAACATGGAGAGGAGGAGAGCAGTCCCCAGAGCCTGACCCTGGGAGCAGCCCCCCAGAGCCCACTGCCCTGGGAGTCAGCCCATTGCTCTTGGCAGGAAAGCAATGGGGTCAGGCATGGAGGACCTAGAGCCCCCACCTTAGGCTACAAGGAGGCATGACTGGGGCTGCACGCTCCACAGAGCTGGCAGGAGCCAGGAACAAGTGAGAGCCCTTTCGAATTGGCAGGGTGAAAGCTCCCCAGGTGCAGTGGCAGCCTCCGTGCCACCACTGTGGACCCAGGCATTTCTTCACTCTCAGGGACCTAGGGAAGCCCTCTGCCCCACACAGGCTCAGAAGTGTCTGCTTCCACTGCCTGACCTCTCCCTGCTCCTGGTGTCTGCTCTAATCTCAGAGCAAGCATAGGGCTGGGTGCTGTCACAGCCAGGTTGGGTATGTGCACTTTTGGGGCACCACTGGCATGCCAGCCCCCTGCCTCCCTAGCCCACTCCAGACTTTGGGCACCAGCGAATATGGGAGGGAGGATGAGGTGGGAAGGACTGAGGACAGCCCGGAGCTGGACTGCAGGTGCCCTTGACATGAACAGCCTGTGTGCCATAAATGGTGGCAGGAGGCAGACAGGCTCCTGGGCAGAAGGAGGTGGGTCCCCAATGAAGCCCTACCTTCCAGCCTGAAGCCTGGGGGCCAGGGTGGAGTGGGAATATGTGGTGCTTTTCCCTGGGCCCACGCATGGCCTCCCATGGACCAATCAGCACACATTTCCTTCCCTCTGAGACCCATAAAAACCCTGGATTCAGTGTGACTTGAAGAAAGGGCAGAGAGACATCAGGGAGATGATGGGTCAACCAGCTGCAGAGAGGAGCTGCCCACCCCAGGTTCTCCTGTCTGCTGAGAGCTGAGGAGACAATGGTATGACTAGCCACAGAAAGGAACTACCCCTCTTTGGTGAAAGCTGAACTCTCGTCAGGATGACCTGCCAATCCATAGTTGACCCCTTGTCGGGACACCCTGGCTATGTAGAGGAGCTACTCACTGCAGGCCTCCTCTGAGCTGCTCTATTGCTCAATAAAGCTCCTCTTTGTCTCGCTCAACCTCCACTTGTCCGTGCACCTCATTCTTCCTAGATGCAGGAGAACTCGGGGCCCATTGAAAGGAAAGGCTAAAAGAGTTATAACACAAAGAGGGCTGAAATATATCCTCTGCTTTCCACATTGTAGGGAAAAAGGAGGAGAGAAGAGCTGTGACCCTTCAGGGATTCCAGACCTAGGACCTCCCCAAGCAAAGGCTGTGACTCCCTCTTTGGGACCCTGTGGTTCCTAGTGTCTCCAAGCTTCCAGGCACCACCACATTCCCTGGTGCTAGCCGGGGAAGCCGTTTGTGGTGCCGCTGGTTCAGCTGCAACCTCTCAGAGATCTGGCATCTATGCCAACACCTGGAGCTGCCCACTCCATGACAGTAGCTAGCATGTCTAACTGTGCACAGTGGCAGGACCCCACACTTGCTCACACATCCTTCACCACTCCATGCATGACTCACAGGCTCCCTTGGAGGTGTGGGATACAAGCTAGTAGTGTGAGCCCAAGTGTAGTCTGCCAGATTGAGAGGGCAGCATGAGGCCAGTCAGCCTAAGAAAAACTTGAGCAAAAGTGCCACTAGCCACAAAGTTTTCCAGCCAGAAAAGTGACACCCCAAAGATCCCATAACAGTATCAGATCTTCATATGCTTTTCCAGTTATAAAATTAAAATATTATAAATTACTAGATTCATATATAGTAGCAGTGAAATACAAACAAAACTACAAATGATGGCATGTTGGATATATATATTGTATTCTACTCCTTCCTTAAATACTATTAAAGACAACTGGAAAAAATGTTTATAGATAAACAATAACAAGGCCAAAGAGATGGAAGAAGATAACAATGGCAAAAAAATGTAAAAGCTGGAAAGCTGAAGTAGGAAGGATGACTAACCTGGTCCACTCAAGAAGACTGAACCCTAAGGCAACAGTGAGCAAAACAGAGAAACAATCATATTTATACCACGGAACCTACAAAAGACTCCAGAATTACTTTAATAGTTATCCTTGGAAGTGGGAAAAAGGTAGGACAGTAAATGGCTGATTAAGAAATCTTTGTAAGGTGCAGTAGACCTTCCCATACCCTATTCTTGCAGGAATATAATGCTTCTGCTCTATCCAGAAAGGGGTTAAGGTTCTAAGTTTCTGGATTGGGTCAAACTAAGGGTTTCTAGACTAGGGGAAAGCAGGCCAAGCAGAAGATTGGAGTCCATAAAGAAAAGAAGTAAGCAAAATACATGTATTATTGAGTTCCCAAAGTTTTTTTCTCACTTAGCCCCTGGAAAATTAGCAGCCAGGCAAGAAATTGAAAGAAAGAATCTTCAATTCTTTCAAGGGTAACCTGATATTTAAGGAGTGCACGTGACATGAAATACAGAGGCCAAAACAAACACTAAAAACAGAGTAAAAAGGTAACTTGGAGAAAATACTAGATGATGAGAAAAATACCTTCAAAATGACTAGCTCTAACCTCTCCAGAGACATAAAAATTATATTACATCCACTAGGCCAGAAGAGGATGCTATAAAAAATGAGTGTTTGGAGGAAAAAACATCTCTTAAAAATTAAAAAGTGTATAGAAGAAAATAAAATGTAAACTAAAACATAAGTTAAAATTTAGGGCATGTATTAAGATATAGAGCAAAAGGGCTAAGAGATGTAAAAACAAAATGTATTAAAATTAGAAAGTCTAGGAGTTGCAATATCAAAATAGTAAGAGTTCTAGAAAGTGGGAACAGAAAGAAAACAGCATAAATAGCATAGTGTAAAAAACAACAAAGAAGAAAATCATGAAAGAAATAAATCAAAAGTAAATTATAGAACTGAGAATATATCATTTCCTTTTGAAATATAACATAGAGAGTTTAGCACCATGAATGAAATAATCAACACCAAGACATGTTGTTGCAGGAAGTCAGGGACCCCGAACGGAGGGACTGGCTGAAGCCATGGCAGAAGAACATAAATTGTGAAGATTTCATGGACATTTATTAGTTCCCCAAATTAATACTTTTACAATTTCTTACACCTGTCTTTACTGCAGTCTCTGAACATAGATTGTGAAGACTTTATGGACACTTATCACTTCCCCAATCAATACCCTTATGATTTCCTATGCCTGTCTTTAATCTCTTAATCCCATCATCTTTGTAAACTGAGGAAGATGTATGCCACCTCAGGACCCTGTGATGATTGCATTAACTGCACAAATTGTTTGTAGAGCATGTGTATTTGAACAATATGAAATCTGGGCACCTTGAAAAAAGAACAGGATGACAGGAATGTTCAGGGAACAAGGGAGATAACCTTAAACTCTCACTGCCAGTGAGCCGGGCAGAATAGCACCATATTTCTCTTCTTTCAAAAGCAAATAGGAGAAATGTCGCTGAACTCTTTTTCTCAGCAAGGAACATCACTGAGAAAGAGAATGCGTCTCTGAAGGGAGGCCTCTAAAATGGCCGCTTTAGGGGTGGCTATCTTTTACAGTCATAGACAAAGGCATGAAATAAGCCCAGGTCTCCTATAGCCTTCCCAGGCTTATTAGGATGAGGAAATTCCCACCTAATAAATTTTGTCGAGACTGGTTGTCTGCTCTCAAACCTGTCTCCTGATAAGATGTTATCAATGACAATGCGTGCCCGAAACTTCATTAGCAATTTTAACTTCACCCCATCCTGTGGTCCTGTGATCTTGCCCTGCCTCCATTTGTTTTGTGATATTTTATTACCGGGTGAAGCATATGAGCTCTGTGACCCATACCCTATTCATACACTCCCTCCTCTTTTGAAAATCACTAATAAAAACTTTCTGGTTTTACGGCTCAGGGAGCATCATGGACCTCCCGACATGTGATGTCTCCCCTGGACACCCAGCTTTAAAATTTCTTTGTATTCTTTCCGTTTATTTCTCAGACCAGCCGACGCTTAGAGAAATAAAAAAGAACTCACGTTGAATATCAGGGGTGGGTTTCTCCTGATAACATGTGATTGTGAAATTTCAGAAGACTGGGGATAAAAAACCATCAGCTTCTAGAAGTGGAACAACAAAAAACAACAATAACAACAGCTGACAGAAAACAAAAACAAAACCAGATTTCATAGAAACAGCAAAATTAATATTGAACTTTTCAAAAGTAACACTGGAAACGAAAAGCCAAGCAATTTTTTACAAAATGCTACAGAAGTTCACTCAAAATTTCAATAAACATGAAGCATGTAGGAATGGGTGAAAACATGGAGAGTGAACGCTAAACAATGGTCCATAATAAAAATAAACTAATAATGCCTAAAACTGATAAAATTAACAAGTGGCAATATTAACATGCTACTTAGAGCTATAGAAGTAAATTCAAACAGAATCAACTTAAAGATTTAAGAGTGGTTGTTCATAGTGTAAAGGAAACTGGGTAGGAAGAGAATGCAGTTTTTACATAAAATAATTCGTGGAACTATTTAATTCTTTAAATCATATGCAAACTTAAAATAAAACTAAGTTAAAAAAAAAAAACAAGGTGACAGTTACCAAAAAGATTTGGAAAGATGAGGGGGAAACTTAGGGTGGAGGAATGCAAATGAGGAAGAAGAGGAGGAAACAAAGAAAGAAAAGGAAGAGAAGAAGAAAGAAAAAGGGTAGGAGGAGAAAGACAAGGGCTATTCTCTAGGCAACTAATGTAGTATCTTAGGCCAAAGTTTGATCAACCAGTGTCCCAGAATTTGGGGGAAAAAAAACAAAACTTTTTAAGTTATTGACCAGTGTTTGTAGTTATTTTAAGTCTTTCTTTAACATGAAGAAATCAACAATCAAAATAAGGAAGGTAAATTTCGGGCTTAAGGAATATTCACAGAAACTCTCCAAACAAGGCTTGACAAAAAAAGCCTATTTTGCTTACAGTTATATGAATTCGTGGTCTCAATTTTCTACTTAATTTTACTGCCAGAATTCTGGCTGTGGTGACATGAATATGCTAATATTTTTCTTCTTTGCCTGTTTTGGAATTGATAGAGAGGAAAGTCCCAAATGACTCTCTTATATCTGTCTAAATCCTGTGAAACATCCACAGGGGTGATCCTACCTGCTAGCATACATCTCTATTGGTGGAGCCATTGATTTACTCCTTGTCATTCACAGAACATTGTGATGAGGGAAGCAGACATGTTGAAGGTGTGAAGTTAGCAAGGACTATAGCAGATCCATCTGAGAAAACAGTACAGTAACTCAATGGCAAGAAGACATGGGGGAGTGTATCAGTTAGTTTTCACATTGCTGATAAAGACGTAATCAAGAATGGGCAATTTACAAAAGAAAGAGGTTTAATGGATTTACAGTTCCACATGGCCAGGGAGGCCTCACAATCATGGTGGTAGGCAAGGAGGAGCAAGTCACATCTTACATGGATGGCAGCAGGCAAAAAGAGAGCTTGTGCAGGAAAACTCCTGTATTTAAAGCCAACAGATCTTGTGAGATTTATTCACTATCACAAGAACAGTGCAGGAAAGATCCTCCCCCATAATTTAATCACCTCCCACCAGGTGCCTCCCATGACACATGGGAAATATGGGAGTTACAAGTCAAGATGAGATTTGGGTGGGGACAAACCATATCATTCTTCCCTGGCCCCTCCAAAATCTCATGTCTTCACATTTCAAAACCTATTATGCCTTCCCAATAGTCCCCCAAAGTCTCAACTCAGTTCAGCATTAACTCAAAAGTCCACAGTCCAAAGTCTCATCTGAGATAAGGCAAGACCCTTGTGCTTATAAGCCTTTAAAATTAAGAGCAAGTTAGTTACTTCCTAGATATAATGGGGGTACAGGTATTGGGTAAATATAGCCATTCCAAATGGGAGAAATTGGCCAAAACAAAGTGGCTACATGGCCCATGCAAGTCTGAAATCCAGAGGGGCAGTCTAATCTTAAAGCTCCAAAATTATCTCCTTTCACTCCATATCTCACATACAGGTCACACTGATGCAAGAGGTGGGTTCCCATGGTCTTGGGCAGCTATGCTCTTGTGTCTTTGCAGGGTACTGCCTCCCTCTCAGCTGCTTTCATGGGCTGGTGTTGAGTGTATGTGGCTTTTCCAGGTGCACAGTGCAAGCTGTAGGTAGATCTACCATTCTGGTAGTGGCCCTCTTCTCACAGTTCCACTAGGCAGCACCCCAGTAAGGACTCTGTGTGGGGGTTCTGATCTCACATTTCCCTTCTTCACTGCCCTGGCAGAAGTTATCCATGAGATCCCCGCCCATGCAGGAAACTTCTGCCTGGACATCCAGGCATTTCCATACATCCTCTGAAATCTAGGTGGAGGTTTCCCAAATTCAGTTCTTGACTTCTGTATACCTTCAGGCTCAACACCACATGGAAGCTGCCAAGGCTTGGGGCTTGAATCCTCACAGCCTAAGCTGTATCTTGGCCCCCTTTAGTCACAGCTGGAACAGCTTGGATGCAGGACACCAAGTCCCCCAACTGCACACAGCACAGGGACATTGGGCCCTTCACATGAAACCATATTTTTCTTCTAGCTTCTAGGCCTCTAAGCCTGTATTGGGAGATGCTGCCATGAAAACCTCTGACATGCCCTGGAAATATTTTCCCTGTGGTCTTGGGGATCAACATTTGGCTCCTCATTACTTGTGCAAATTGTTGCAGCTGGCTTGAATGGGATTTTCTTTTCCATTGATTTGTCAGGCTACAAATTTTCTGAACTTTTATGCCATTTCTCCTTTAAAACAGAATGTCTTTAATAGCACCCATGTCACATCTTGAATCCTTTGCCACTTAAAAATTTCTTCCACCAGATACCCTAAGTTGTCTCTCTCAAGTCCAAAGATCCACAAATCTCTAGGGCAGGGGCTAAATGCTGCCAGTCTCTTTAATAAAACATAACAAGAGTTACCTTTGCTCCAGTTCCCAACAAGTTGCACATTTCCATCTGAAACCACTTCAGCCTGGACTTTACTGTCCATATCGCTATCAGAATTTTGAGCAAAGCCATTCAACAAGTCTCTACGGAAGTTTCAAACTTTCCTACATTTTCCTGTCTTCTTCTGAGCCCTCCAAACTGTTCTAACATTTGACTGTTTCCCAGTTCCAAAGGTTACTTCCACAATTTTGGGTATCTACAGCAGAGTCCCACTCTACTGTACCAATTTATTATATTAGTCCATTTTCACACTGCTGATAAAAACATATCTGAGACTGGGCAATTTACAAAAGAAAGACATAATGGACTTATAGTTCCCCATGACTGGGGAGGCATCACAATCATGGCAGAAGGCAGTAAGGAGCAAATCCCATCTTACGGAGATGGCAGTAGGCAAAAAGAACTTGTACAGGGAAACTCCCATTTCTAAAACCATCAGATCTCATGAACTCATTCAGTATCATGAGAACGGCACAGGAAAGACCCACCCTTCATAACAATTACTTCCCACAGCGTTCCTCCCATGACACATGGGCATTGTGGGAGTTACAATTCAAGATGAGATTTGGGTGGGGACACAGCCAAACCATATCAGGGAGAGACTCACTTCATGGTCTGATGTCCCAGCAGGAAGCATCTCACTGTGCTCATGAAAAGAAATCCAGATGTACAGAATGTCAAACCAATCATCCCCCTTTTCTTTACTCGAAACAGCCCTGTGTTTGAGCTTCTTTCCTATGGTATTATTCAGGAAGAGTGAGGCCCCAGGCTCAGCTTAACTCTGGCCAACCTTCCTGCAATACAGGGGTCCTGCTCAGTGTGTGAGGTCCACTGGGCAAAGCGCCCACATCCCTGTCTACTGTGTCAATGCCCATTTTACACATTTTGACCCCAGTGCTTGGCCAGGCCTAGAAAACCCTGGGAGGAGTGTAGAGGCTTTGCTATGTAAATAGGTTTGAGAGCAGTGGAAGATGCAGGGGACGGCTATTTTAATATATTCTCTGAAAAAGGAAATCAATATGCTTCCTGTGTTTTTTTTCCTTGCCACTGCTTTTTGATTAGTATGCAAGAGGCCAATTATTCCTTCTTAAAACACCAATTTTTAATTGATAGGTTTTACCTCATATTTTTAGATGTGGACATTCGATTTAACTGTATAGTTTGGCCTTGATGGTTCTTCCTGTTCCAGCATTCCCTACTTACTTCACAGAGGTGGAAGAGATGGTCATACTTTAGTGAAGGATCCTTCATCAACTTCAAGTGAGAGTTTGAGAAGCTGACATTTGAGAAGCCATGCTGTGTTTCCATGGAAACTATCTGCAGTTATAAGAACAACTCTTAGTGCCAGGTTTTAATCTCAAATGCACAAAGCACAGAACTACACTTTCCAAAAGGGGGGAAGAGAAATGGGGTAATGGGAAAAATGCTAATTTGAAGCCATAGAATGATTGTTTTCTGCAAGTTTAAAGCCTAGTTCTAAAGTTATGTGTATTTGTTTTATGTGTGCAAGTTTGATTTTATCAGAGGTCTAGGCATATTGAAAGTGAAACGTGGCCAGGTGCAGTGGCTCACGCCTGTAATCCCAGCACTTTGGGAGGCCGATGGGGTGCATCACCTGAGGTCAGGAGTTCACAACCAGCCTGGCTAACATGATGAAACCCTGTCTCTACTAAAAATACAAAAAATTAGCTGGGTGAGGTGGCACGTGCCTGTAGTTTCAGCTACTTTGGAGGCTGAGGCAGGAGAATCACTTGAACCCGGGAGGCAGAGGTTACAGTGTCCCGAGATGGTGCCACTGCCCTCAAGCGTGGGCAACAGAGCGAGACTTTGACTCAAAAAAACAAAATTGAAATGTTTTTAATAAGAGACTCGCATCTTCAGAGGGAACTCAAGAAAGCCATTTAAACATAAGAGCACTACAAAGGACAATGTTGTGTTTATATTATTCACTGTGGAGTTGTGAAAGCGTGGCATAGACTCATCTTTGTGGAAGTATAACACCATTTCTAGGCACTGAGTGACAAACTGGCTGTGTGTTAAAACCTTATGATAGCAGGTATGTGAGAAGTATGTTAAACAAATGAAGGCTCAGAAAAAGGGAGTAGGATTCTTTTGTAACATATAAATAATGAAAAAAACAATTGATGAAACAGAAAACATTTGTGATATACTCAGAAACATTCTTGGGTAAATTGGCACATTTAAAGAGAAAGTTAGAAGGAGGTAGGACCAAAAAAGATGTTCTTTAAAAAGTGTTAAAAAATCATTTGAATGTGTTTTTATCACCAGGAAAAGATCACAGCTAATTAGAGGATTACTGATTAAGTGAGAAATTTTACAAAATTTCCTAATGAATTATTTTACCTCAGGGAAAGGCGTAGCACACAAAAGGATCAACTGACAAGAATTTTTTCTTTTCCTTCCAATCTCAGTATTCTTTATATTTTAATTTTTCTCAGTAAATACTTTTTTTTAATTTCCAACCTTTTGGTTAAGAGGGTACATGTGCAGATTTATTACATGGATGGACTTTGTGTTGTGGGGGTTCAGTTTACAGATTATTTTGTTACCCAAGTAGCGAACATAGTAGCCCTTAGGTAGTTTTTCCATCCTTCCCTCCTTCCACCCTGTACCCTCAAGTAGACCTCAGTGTCTGTTGTTCCCTTCTTTGTCTCCATGTGAACTCAATATTTTTCTCCCACTTACAAGTGAGAACATGTGGTATTTGGTTTTCTGTTACTGCATTAGTTTGCTTAGGATAATGGTCTCCAAGTCCATCCATGTTGCTGCAAAGGACATGATCTAATTTTTGTTATAGCTACATAGTATTCCATGGTATATATAAACCATATTTTCTTCATCCAGTCCACTGCTGATGGGCATCTAGGTTGATTTCATGTCTTTCATATTGTGAATGCACATACACAAGCATATGTCTTTATGGTAGAATGATTTATATTCCTTGGGGTATATACTCAGTAATGGGATTGCTGAGTCAAATGATAGTTCTAAGTTTTTTGAGAAATCTCCAGACTGTTTTCTACAGTGGCTGAATTAATTTATATTCCCTGTAGCAGTGTATAAGTGTTCCCTTTTCTCTTCAAGCTCACCAGCAGCTGTTATTTTTTGACTTTTTAACAATAGCTCTTCTGATACTGAAATGGTATCCCATTGTGGTGTGGAATTGCAATTATCTAATGATTAGTGATGTTGAGCATTTTTTCATATGTTTGATGGATATATGTATGTCTTCTTTTGAAAAGTGTCTATTAATATCTTTTGGCTATTTTTACTGATTTTTCTTTTTTGCATGTTCAGTTGTTTATGTTAATTATAGATTCTGGATATTAGACCTTTGTCAGATGCATGGTTTGGAAATATTATCTCCCCTTCCGTAGGTTGTATATTTACTCTGTTGATAGTTTGTGTGTGTGTGTGTGTGTGTGTGTGTGTGTGTGTGAGTGAGTATGTGTGCTGGGCAGAGCTCTTTAGTTGGTACCTATTGTCAATTTTTTGTTTTTCTTGCAATTGCTGTTTGAGTCCGTTTCTATATCCAGAATGGTGTTTCCTACCTTGTCTTCCAAAGTTTTTATAGTTTTAGGTTTTCATGTAAGTGTTTAATCCATCTTGAGTTGATTTTTGTACATGGTGAAAGGAAAAAGTCTAGTTTTACTTTTCTTCATGTAGCTAGCCAGTTATCCCAGCACCATTTACAGAATAGGGAGCCCTTTCTCTATTACTTGCTATGATTAACTTTGTTGAAGATCAGGTGTTTGTAGTTGTGTGACTTTATTTCTGCATTCTCTAACATGTTCAATTGGCCTATGTCTATTTTTGTACCAGTACCAGGATGTTTTAGTTTCCATAGCCTTGTAGTATAGTTTGAAGTTGTGTAGTGTGATTTTTCCTACTTTGTTAATTTTTGCTTTGGCTGCTTGGGGCTCTTTTTTGGTTCTGTATATATTTTAGAATAGTTTTTTCTAATTCTGTGGAAAATGTCTTTGGGTAGTTTGATAGAAATAGAGTAAATTGCTTTTTAACAGTATTGATCCTTCCCATCCATGAGCATGGAGTGTTTCTCCATTTGTTTATGTAATCTCCAACTTCTTTCAGCAGTGTTTTGTAATTCTGTTTGTACAGATCTTTCACCTCTCTGGTTAGCCATATCCCTAGGTATTCTATTTTTTTTGTGGCCATTGTGAATGGACTGAATATTTTATTTGGTTCCCAGCTTGGATACTATTAGTTTATAAAAATGCTATTGATTTCTGTGCATTGATTTTGTATCCCACAACTTTGCTGAAGTTGTTTATCTAATATAGGAGCCTTTGGTGAGAGACTATGGGGTTTTCTAGGTACAGAAAACTGATGAGAATTTTTTAACAACCTTGCTATATACTGCTTTGACAGTTTGCTAAGTTATAAGAGGGATTATTTTAAGTGACTCATGTTGGCCAGGGACAAGAAGAATGGAGACAAAGCCTCCTACCTTCCAGAAGAAAGAAGGAATAAAAAATAACTATCAACAAAGTAATAGGATCATTGAAATCATATAAACAGCTATAAATAAATCGTGACACTCAAGTAATGGATCTATTGCACAGCATCAAATTCTTCATCAAGCTATAAAAATTTTACAGGAAACCTATTTTTTCTGTAATTCACCAAATGATGGTAATTTGGTATTTCCATTTTTACGATTTGTATCTATGCTCGTGCTTCTCCCATCCGCATGAAGTTGTCTGCATTGCATTACATCAGTGAGTAAACAAAGGACCCAGCAGGACATGGAGCTAACATTTCACAAGAGGTGGCAAGCTCTGAAAACATAGCTATATAACATTGTCTTTGGGGGAAAAGACCCTCAAAGAAAAGTGAAGCAATGAAGTAAATAGAGAAAAACTGGACTGCTACTTTAAGTTCTATATTTGGGGGAAAAACTTTAAGACTTTTGGGCAGAGACCTAAATGGAATAAGGGAGCAGAGAGCCTTGTGATTATTTTGGGGAGCAATCATTCTGGGAAGGGGAAAAAGCAAGGAGAAAGGAAGCAGGAACCTGAAAATCACACCTGCATGGGAAAGTTCTAAGGATAGCAAAGAGGTCTGTTTGGCTGCGGTTGAGTGAGGAAGGGGAAAATGAAGGAAAAATGGTCAGGACAGAAGCATAATGCCATTTCTAGGCAATACATGACAAACTGACTATGTGTTAAAAACTTATTTGGACTTTATCAGCTACCGTAAATACTTAGAATATTATTCCTAGCATTGAGGGAAGTCATTGGATGGTTTCGAGAAATGAATTACTATGATGAAACTTAAAATTTGAGAAAGAATTACACAGCTACTAACATAAAGGTTCGCATTTACAACATATTCTAAAAGTAGAACTGGAAGATTCTGAACAAAGGAATGGCTATGAGCTGTGAAATAAAAAGAGGAATCAAGATTGATTCCAAGGATTTTGGCATGAGGAACAGAAAGTATGCTGATGCCACTTCTTGGGAAAGCAAATGTTTATGGGATGGGAAAAATTATGAGTTCAATTTTCAAAAGTTAAATTTGAGTTGTATATTAAAACTTCAACTGCAGATTAGATGTATGAGCCTGGAGATCAGAAGAAAAGTCAGCGCTACAGATACAGTTTTGGATGTTATATGCATATCTATGATTGTTAAACCCATGGAATTAGAAAAGACTATCTAGGAAAGGAATGTGGATAGGGAAGAGAAGATGTGCAAGAACAGAGTTCTGAAGCATTGCAAGCTTCAGTGGTAAAGAAAGGCAGGAGGGGCCAGGCATGGTGGAGACTCACTTCTGTAATCCCAGCACTTTGGGAAGCTAAGACAGTAGGATCACTTGAGCCCAGGAGTGTGGGTGATGTCACCAAAACTAAGGGAAGAAAGTGCTTCAAGGAGAAGGAAGGGATCAATTGTGTCCCAGCTGTGAGCTTCAATAAGATGTAAACTACGGACTACCTTTTGAATTTGTCAATTTGGAAGTCATCAGGGATGTTAATAAGAGCCTTTTTTAGTGGAGTGGTAGGAAAATAAAATTAATTGGATCCAAAAGAGACTGGCAGGAGAAGTAGGTAAGAGTGTAAAGTCATTATTCTGAGAAAGTTGCTATAAAAAGAGCAGATGGCTGTATCTGGCAGGGCATGGGGGCAAAAAATTTTTGTTGTTTAATGACGGCACTATTACACATTCTTCTACACGAATGGGAAATATCCCATAGGGAAAAAATGTGATGATGAGGATGATGGTGAGAGAAAAAATAGCTCTGGAATCAAAGCCTTTAAGAAGCAGTGAGAGAATGGGATCAAACATACAGTTCAAATCACAGTCTTAGGAATATGGAAAGTTCATACACTATAAGAGAGAAATGGTTGAATAGTAAAGAAAAATATACATAGGATTTTGTAATACTTGCTGATGGGAAGCTGTAGAAATACTCTCCTGATGACCTCTATTTCCTGAGTAAATTCCAGAGGGCATTGATAGAGTTTCAGGGATTCAGGAGTATATGAATTGCATATTGCTCAGTATTAATATTATCATAAACTCAGCAGCTTAAGAACAACATACATTTTTATCTCCCAGTCTCTGTGGTTCAGAAGCCCAGTTGTGGCTTATCTAATCCTCCTCAAGATAGTAATCAAGATTTTAGCCACCAGAAATACCTTTTGACCCAGCAATCCCATTACTGGGTGTATACCCAAAAGACTAGAAATCATTCTACTATAAAGGCACATGTACACATATGTTTATTGTAGCACTATTTACGATAGCAAAGACATGGAACCAACCCAAGTGCCCATCAATGGTAGACTGGATAGAGAGAAAGTGGTAATATACACCATAAAATACTATGCAGCCATAAAAAGGAATGAGATCCTGTAATCCCAGCACTTTGGGAGGCCGAGGCGGGTGGATCACGAGGTCAGGAGATTGAGACTATCCTGGCTAACGTGGTGAAACCCCATCTCTACTAAAAATATAAAAAATTAGCCGGGCATGGTGGCAGGAGCCTGTAGTCCCAGCTACTTGGGAGGCTGAGGCAGGAGAATGGCATGAACCCGGGAGACGGAGCTTGCAGTGAGCAGAGATCCCGCCACTGCACTCCAGCCAGCCTGGGCAACAGAACGAGACTCTGTCTCCAAAAAAAAAAAAAAGAAAAGAAAAGAAAAGGAATGAGATCATGAGATCATGTCCTTCTCAGGGATATGGATGAAACTAGAAGCCATCATCCTCAGCAAACTAACACAGGAACAGAAAACCAAACACCACATGTTCTCACTCATAAGTGGGAGTTGAACATTGAGAACACGTGGACACAGAGAGGGGAACAACACACACCAGGGCCTGTTGGGGGTAGAGGGGTGAGGGGAGGGAACTTAGGGGACGGGTCAATAAGTGCAGCAAACCACCATGGCACATGTGTACCTATGTAACAAACCTGCATGTTCTACATATGTAGAACATATGTATCCCATTATACATATGTTCTTCTAAATTCTTTTTAGAAGAATTAAAGAAAAAAAAAACCCTGATGATCTATCTAATTCAGACTTACAATAATTCAGCTCCTCCCTTCCATTGAATTATAGGTTTACATTTACTTTTATTAATGATAAACTTTGCCTTCAATATATATATTGTATTTTGAGATATAGGCCAATGATAATATAAAACATTTTGGCAAGCAAGATATTAACAAATATGATATATTTCATCATTAAATTATTTTTCAATTAAAAAAAGATTTCAGCCAAAGCTATCTTCTCAAGACTTGACTGGGGAAGGATTCATTTCTAAGCTCATTTGGTTGTTGGCATGATGCAGATCCATGTAGATTGATACATTGAGGGCCTTAGTTTCCTGCTGGCTGTTGACTGGTCACCCTCCATTCTTTGCCATGTAGGCCTCCTCAGTAAGGCTTCATCAAAACCAACAAGGAGGAGGGTCTTCTAGCAAAATGGACATTACAATCTTATGTATCATAATCACAGATGTGATATGCCATCACCTTTGCAGTATTGTGTTTTGTTGTTAGAAGTAATTCAAAGGACACACCCACTCTTGAAAGGAAAAAAAAAATACACAAAAACTTCAGTACCAGGAGGTTAGGATAATTGGGGGTCATTTAAATGATAAAGGATTGTTCAATGCCATTTGGAGACAAGTTGAGGAAGGATATGCAGGTTTGGACTTCCTGTCAAGGACTAAGATAAATAGGGTTATAGGACACAATGGTATTAGTCCTGATGGTATCTTATAGAGAGATAAATTATTAACTCTAATTGTATATCCTTCTAAGAAATAGGTTGGGGTAACTGGAGAATGAGCGCCATGGTCATAGTGAGAGTAGGACAAGCTCTGTTGTCCTCCCTTCAATCTAACAGAGAGCCGTGCAGGAGCTAGGGATGGTGATTTTTCCAGCAGCAGTGAGTTTTGTATGTTACTATAGCAAAATAGTTTATAGTTAAGCACACATGCTCTAAAATTGGACAGATTTAGGTTTAAACAGCCTTGATCCTTTCACTTGTTAGTTCAGCCACTTTAGGCAGATTACCATGCATCATTTATTTCAACTATTAGCACATCACTCCATCAGGTAAGTGCTACTATTATTTTCATTTTATAGGTGAGGAAAATAAAAATGAAGCTGAGGATAGTTCCCTTGGCATAGAAGATGCTTTGAAGGCTAAAGAGATAACAAAATTAAAGCATAGTTGGTAGGAACTCAAAAAATTAGTCAAGAATTTCATCTTCATCTATGATAAATCAGTAATGAACATGCTGTAACCAAAATATATGTAGGTAGTGATGTAATATCAAGCTATTATCTTATTCAGAGTTTGTAATTTATGAAAAAGTGTGATAGACCATAAAACTAAAGTTTACTTTCAAAATCAATAAAGTTAAGGCATATTATAAAATGTAAAATTAGTTTGTTGTTTCGTTTTATAAATTGAATAAAAGATTTTTCAAAGCATGGCATCCTGCATTTCATCTCAGTTTTTCTGCCTATAACGAATCTGGTCTGAAGAAATGCCATTTGGAACACTAGACTGATTTTTAAAAAAGAAACAAAGAAATTAGGAAAGAAATAAGGGAGGGAGGAAGGGAAGAAGTAGGAAGTAGGTGGAAAAGACAGAAAGCAATGAAGGAGTAAAGAGAAAGAAGGGAAAAATGAAAGAAGAAGAGAAAGAACTCCCAGATTTTTAAAATTTGAAAACGAAGTGTTTTTTAACTTATTCCCAAAGTGCTTAGGTTTTAGTGAAGTACCACTAATAAATTGTCAGCTCACTCAAAGCTAGTTAGATAACATTGGTTTTTTAATTCGTAGTTTAAAAGGTTTTATTTCTTGAGCACAGTAATTAAGATGGCATGATGCTTCTAAATGGTGAATAAAAACACATTCCTCTAGAGTTCATGGAAATATGTGCACAATAACAGAGAAATATGTCAGCTTATGAATACTTGGATTAGTGCCTACAAAAGTTAAACTTTGAAAAAAGACCAAAATGTTGCAGGGCATCATTAAAGAAAAACAATATTTTCTCTGCTTTTCTTTAATAATATATGCTGCCATAGTGCTGAGCAATAAAAGAACAGTTGTCAATTAATGAAAGACACTTAATTAAAGGAAAAGTTTGGGGTATTTCATTAAACATGCCCCCATGATTCAAGTATCTCCTACCAGGTCCCTTCCATGACACATGGGGACTACATGAGCTACAATTCAAGATGAGATTTGAAAGGTGGGAACACAGCCAAGACATAAGAGTTACTATTTGAATAAAATGAATGACTTATTTTGTAAGAGGAATATGTACAGGACAAAAAGTGAAAAGCTAGAGCAGATAGAAAAAACTCTATCAACTGGTATTAGATGTTATTAAATTTTGTGAGCAAATAAAAGAAACCTGAGGGTCTCTCAAAATTGACAAGTTTTATAGAAGTATTCATGCATCTTTGAAAATATTTGTCACTTTTCCTTAAGGAATTTAGCATATTATTTTGTTAAAATAAGACAGGGTATGGTGGCTCATGCCTGTAATCCAAGCACTTTGGAGGCCAGGGCAGGAGGATCTCTTGAGCCTAGGAGTTTGAGAATAGCTAAGGCAATATAGTAAGACACCCATCTTCAAAAAAAGAAATTTAAAAAAAGTAGCAAGGTGTGATGGCACATGCCTAATCCCAGCTATTTGGTAGGTTGAGTCTGAAAGATCACACGTGAGCCCCAGAGTTCAAGGCTGTGCTGAGCCATGATCACACTACTGCACTAAAGCCTGGGCAACAGAGTGAGGACCTGTCTCAAAACAAACAAACAAACAAAAAACTCAAAAATAAACAAATAAAAAACATTACCCTAAAGTTTCTCAAAATATTCCTTCTTTGCTTCACTAAGTTGCACTCCTAGAAAAAATACCCACTAACCCATCCAAGCAAGTGTTGTCACCTTTACCTGGTTAAACATGTCAGCCACACTAGAGGAAATGCTTGATTCTCATAGGCATTTGTATACAACTGTTCATGCTCCTCAATAACTGCTCTAATCAGGGAGTAGAAGCACACATGTAGTAGAAAACTGATCAATATAATAAGAGTAAATTTTCTCTTGTCAACTATGCAACACATCTGTTTTCCCCTTTGGTCTTCAGTATATTCTTCACCTTAATTAAACCAAAGTTAGACGGTTTTAGACAGCTCAAATTATTCCTCTTGTTAGATATTCCAATTCATAATAAGGATTTTGTGTACCAGTTTAATGAGTTATAAGAACAAGATAGCAAACATTTTAAAAATTACATATTATAAAATTTGTTTTCTTGAAAATAGCATCCTATGGAACTCAGTGGATAAGAACTTAATTCTCAGGTATCAATTTGGGCAAGTTTACTTAACTGCTTTCTCCCTCAGTTAGTAAACTGGTGAGAATAATAAGATCTAATCTATGATGTATGCAACATACTTGAAACAGTGCCTGGCACACAGTAAGAACTCAATAATTTAATAAGGTTTTTCCTGTGCTTGTCCATATGTTCTTATTGAGACTTTAAAACTTAGGGGTGACTCCTCTGTATTTCTTTGGCATTTCAAAAAGTATTGACTCTTCCTTATGCGTCCACCATATCTACCTCTATTTGAGATTTATAACACTATATAAGATTTTATTAATAAGGACTCTTCCAGTCCCGTAAGATAAAATCAACTTAAATTAGCTTCATCAAAAAAGAAAAGTTTATTTGCTAAGGGAATGGAGAGGCTAAAGGCAGACATGATCCAAGGTAGAATTTGAGGGTTAAAAATATGTCATCAAGCTGTCTTTTTGCCCACCTCTTGCTTTTGCTTTCCTCTGTGTTGGCTTTGTTCATAGAAGCTTTCCATGTGGGACAAAAGCTATCTGTTAGTGCTACAAGCCTGTGTTATTAAAGCTCACTGGAGCTTGGTTCACATGCCTAGCTCTGGACCTGTCACTGTAGGAAAGGGAGTAGATCACTTTGCCAGTTAATATCGTATGTCCAACTTAAAGGTCCAGGGATGAATGACCTCACTGAGACTACACAGAGTAGAGAAGGGTGGTTCCTCAAATTTAAAGGTGAGATTTTTTATCAGAAAGTGTTAACACACACACACACACACACACACTTGGCAGAACAAACAATGAAAAAACAAAAACCAGGTATCTTCTGAGAAAATTATTATTTTGCTTCAAAACTCTGAACTCCTTGGGAATGGAGAATTATGTTCATTTTATTTCCTCATCATAGAAAAGTAAGCACACTGTGTATGTTTATTAAATAGAAGTAAGGGGTATGATCTTTAATAAAATAGAGTGTAAAAGAAGGCCTTGCTGGGAAGATGGTATTTGAGTAAGATCTGAAGAAAGTGGGGTTGACCATGGCATATTTGTTGAATCTAAGAAACTAACATTGGTTACCTCATACTTTCTTCAGATTTCAGCAGTTCTTCCCTAATGTCCTTTTACTGTTCCAGGATCCAATTTCAGATACTATATTTCATTTATTCGTCATATCTCCTTAATCTCCTCTGGTCTATGACAGTTTCTCTATCTTTCTTTGTTTCATAATCCTGTGTTTTGTGTATTACTGGTCAATATTTTGGGAATGACTCTCAATTTGAGTTTGTCAGATGTTTTTTGCACATGTCTAGACTGGGGTTATTTTATTTGAAAGAATACCAGAGGAAGCATGGTTTTTGAATTTGGAAGAAAACAGATCCTATTTGTGAACTATTTACAAAAGAAGAGAAGGGGTAAATTAATAACGGGGAAGTGAGAAAGGACCACGGTCATAGAGATGCTTTTGAGCAGACATGAGGAAATAGGATTTATAACCCCAAAGAGGGATTGGTTTTGATGAAGAAAAGGACAGTTTATTCACAGTGAAAAGAAGGGCTGGCAGAGCAAATAACACACATATGCAAGAGGGTACTTGGTGGTAGAGGCATATAGAGATTTTCTTTTGATTGCGTATTAAATTGATAAGGCTGTGTAACAAATTATTGCAAATTTAGTAGCTTGAAACAATGTATTTTATTATTTTATTATGTTAGTTTCCATGAGTCAGTATATCAGGAATGGCTTCACTAGGTCCCCTGTTCAGGGTCTCACACAGCTACAATTAAAGTGTCAACCAGCATTGAGGACTCATGTAAGCTCAGGGTACTCTTCCAAGCTGACTTTTTTTTTTTTGGCAGAATTTCTTTTCTTGAAGTTGTAGACTCATGGTGGCTTACTTTTTCAAGGCCAACAGGAGAGCGTCTCTAATTTCTTCTGTCTCTAACATCTAGATCTGTTTTAAAGGGCTCACCTGCTTAGGTGACTCCACCCAGCATTATCTACCTGTTGATTGACTTAAACTGATTAAAGATCTCGACTGCATCCTCAAAAGCCTCCATTTCTGCTATATTCTGTTACACGTAAATTACAGATTCGGCTCACACTCAAAAGAAGGGAATTGTATAAAGGATGGCTCATTAGTTGTCATCTTCAATTGCTTGTATTTTCTCAGTTAAATAGAAAGCAAAGTTATCAATTCTAAGTGAGGAAGAGGAGAAAGTAGTGACAGTTTCAGGAAATAGGAAAATGAATGAAATATATGAGTCTATCTTTTGACTCTAAAGAATATCTTCAAAATTTGCAGGGCTTCTCCATGTGATTTCCTAGGATAACTGCTTATCCAACCCAATTCTCATACTTAGGTCAGTTACTAAATATTCTGGGTAGTGCTTGTAGGACTTGTCATAAACAAAAATAATTGGTTCTGCTCTCCTTTTAAAGAATTGTTTGTATATTAGGAACCATGATTAATGAAGAAATGATGTTAATATTCAACATATGGTTTTCTAAATTGTTATACTGACTGAAAAGCATGTCAATATTTACTCTTTAATAATTTCTAGTGCATGGTCTGTTTTAATAGCTGTGCTAATTTTAGCAAAACATTTAGTGGAAAGAGCACAGGGATTATGCAAATAGGTTGGAAGCTATGAGTATCTCAAACATTATACTCTTAAAGTAAATGACTGATTGAAAGTTGGTTTAAATGGGCCACTTCCAGAATTTCTGCCACTAATATTTTATATCAACACAGAAGCCTTATTTATGTAAGCAATTATTATTTTGTTTATTGTTTTTGATTGTTCTTATAATACGTTTTTGAAATCGACTTTGTATAAACAGCTCATTTATTTAAAAAAACTCCAGAAATATAACTACAATTTTATTATTAATATTTTATTTAAAGAAGGTAAAGGGAAATTATATATGCCAGTATAGTATTATTTGGCTATAACCATCCAATCATGGAACACATGTACAATCTTCTTGCTGAAGAAAATAGAATAAGAGCTAATAAGAAATATTCATGAACAGAAACTTCTGTATAGCACATTTTTTTGTATATGCAAAGTTTCGTGTGAATCATTTTTTTTCAATTCAACATGCACTAAATTTGCACCTACTTTTGTCAAACACTGGAATATAAAGGCAGCAGAGAGACAGAGGTTGGAGTCTCCTGTCTGCAGCTCTCCTGGGCTGATTCTGTAAGCTGGCATCGCTATAGTTCTTGGGTCTTAGGTGAGACCCTATTCCCAGGGCTCCACTAAGCACTGCCATTCTCTCTCTCTCGTCCTCTTCCCAGTAGGAATAATCTAGTGGGAGTGGCATTGCCACTCTCTGTGGTGGCACAGAGAAACCCCATGCTTCTGCTTAGCAGTGCTGTGGTAGAGGTTCTCTGTGATGGTCTAGTTCCGCTCCTGTGACAAGTCTCTGCCTGGGCCCTCAGGCTGTCCAAGACATCCTTTGAAATCTAGGTAGAGGAAGCCATGCCCCCACCACTTACATTCTGCACATCTGCCATGGTTTATGACTTGTACCCTCTGAAGTGGCAGGTCGAGCTGCACCTGGGACCACTTGAGCCATGGCTAGACAGCTGATGAAAATTTCACTTAAATATGGGGAGCAGAGATCCAAAATCGGAATACCATACACAGGGTAATTTATAAAGAGAAGAAGTTTATTTGTCTCAAGGCTCTGGAAGTTGGGATTTCCAAGATTGAGGAACCACACTGGTGAGGGCCTTCAGGCTGCCTCATCCATAGTCAAAGGCAGAAAGGCAAGAGACAGCAGAGCAAAGAAGGGACAGAAAGAGAAAGGCCAAACTGACATTTATAATAAATCCACTCTTGCAGTAACAAACCCATTCCCATGATAATGGCTTTAATCTAATTGAGAAAGCAGAGCCCTCCTGACCTATTCACCTCTTAAAGCTTTCACTTCTCAACACTTTTGTATTAGGGATTAAGTTTCCAACACATGAGCATTGGGACATATATTCAAACCACGGCACTGTTTTCTCTTTTCTCTCTAAAACATTTTATGTTCTTAAATGAAATCAAGGTGTGCTTGAGTAGAGCCAAAGGTGCTTGAGTAGAAACAAAGATACTCCGGTATGAAGTTTATCCCAACAGAATATAGTAAATGCTGGAATAGAGTTGTACTCTAAGCACCTAACGTCGGTGAGAGTAGGAGGAGGGTTGGGTGTAGGGAAATATTTCTGGATGAGTTGACCTTATAGTAGAAGGATAGTTTGTTCAGATTCATCTCTTTTCAGATGTGAGACATTGGCAAGTTACAACATATAGTTTCCTTAACCATAAAATAAACAAAACTTAGAATGTTGAATGAATATTACATTAAATAACAATAATATTACATTTAATTACATTAAATAAATATTACAACACCTAATACAGTGTTTAACATACATTAGGTACTTATTAGAAATGTTTATTTCGTTTCCTCCTCTAACACTCTTGTCCTGTTTCCAGTAGAAGTAAACTAGTGAGGAACAATGGAAAAGACATAACACACACAAAAGTGATCTTCATGAGGTTATGAAATAACAAGCTGTGTTGGTTATTGAGTCAAAGCAAAATATGAATGTAACAGAAACCAGGAGACAAGACTGCAGTTGTGGGCATAGAATAGTAATGGGACATTTTATATACCTCTTGAAGAAGTTTGTGCTTCATTCTGCAGGCAATGTGAAATCACTGAAAGATTTGAAGCAAGAGAATTACATAGACTCTTATTCTGGATATTAATTTAAGTTAAGCAATGCCATAGATATAAACAAATTAGTTACGATATAATAGCCCAGGTGGACGACAATTATGTCCTGGACTTCGTCAGAGATAGTGCAGATGGAGAGTAGGGTAAACACTTAAGAAATATTTTTGAGGAAAAAGGAAGTCATATTTAGTGCTATATGGAATTTAGGGAATGACAAAGTACGATAAGGCAAAGAATGACCCCAGGTTTCTCGTTATGTGACATGAATGAGAATGTCATCAATTGATATAGGGAAAAGAGAAGCAGGAGGGAAGAGAAGAAATTATACTCTAGTGGGAGTAAAATTGTTGGTCATGGTAAAGATACGCTTAATTTTAAAAGAAACCACCAAGTAGTTTTTGAAAGTGAGTGAAATGTTACTTGAAAGGCAAATAAAGTAACAAAATACAGAGTGGATAACAAATGTGAATTTAAGGTTTATAATTTTATAGAATTTACTTTTCCCCCCAGTTTTATAGCTGTTTTAGAGAAATGCAAACTTTTTTTTCCAGTTTTCATGACATTGATATGATTAACATAAAAATGTTAATATTAAATGCAATCTCAGCAGGCATCCGGTCCAATGACTTCATTTTAAAGATATGGAAACAGGGCAGATAAGTCATTAGTAAATATCTTTGCTTATTTGATTTATGAGAAAGGCATAACTAATTAAACTTAAGGAATCAATAAATATAAATCTACATGACCAAAAATGAAGTGCTTTAACAGTTAAAAACTGTCAGCACCATGAAAGCAGGAAACTAGTCTTATTCATGCGTATAACTCCCTTAACTACTACATTCTTTGGCAGAAATCCAAGAAATATTTCATTAATGAATACTCAAAAAAAATGCTTGAAGGTACGTGGACATCTTACACACACACACACACACACACACACACTCCTTTTCCAAAATATTACTTTTAGTGAACTGTGCTTTGGTGTGATATCATAATCGCATACTATACCGATATTTATAGGATAGACTGTCATGAAGTTTGTCTTTGTCCTATTTTAGGGAATGTGCTGATCAAGATAATGTACATTATATTACAGTATCTTCTTTATGAGAATCCTCAGAAGAATTCTCCTTTAATACTAAGGCAGTTATACTTTTCTTGAGAAATTTATTTGTTTCTTATACTATGAACATTGTATACTGTGTAGATGACTATATATCCTTTTTCATATTGGCTATTCAAAGTCTTAAATTAGTGACCACTAGTATAGCAATGTATGTTATAATTTTGTTTTCATTTAATACTGTACTCAGTGTGGACTTAATAGGTATGTTCCTATTCTTGCTCTACTTTTGACTGAAACTGTATTGTCATATGCTATTCAGTCTAATAAATCACATCCTTTCTGAAACAAAGCAAATAATAAAGAAAGGCAGGCAAGGTGGGAATGAGAAAGAAAGGTTGAGTGGTGGGCAGGCAGGCAAAAGCCAAATTAGAAGGAATAATAGAGATTAGCTAAGAGATATTCATCTAGCTCACTTCTTTAGATGCTTTAATCTGTGATTTTGCATCAGATAACAGCTGAAGGAAACTATCCCAAAAACAGAGCCCCCATGGATTCACTTTCACTGACTTTTTTATTGTTATATGCTTAGAATTTATTCAAGTCACCATACAATGACTCGTCATATGAAATTCCCTTCTCAATGTTACAAAATGTTGAGGCCATTTTTCATGAATTACATAGTTTTATATTCTTTGTATCACAGATCACAAATTGGTGACTCATTAGTGATCCATTAGCCAGATTCAACCAGCAAACATTTTAAAAATTTAAAAATATTTTATAATATTTGACCATATTATAATCAGAAAAATTAACAGACACACATAGCAAGATATACCTCCTCATTTTACGGACCCATAACAACAAAGCGGCAATGTTGACAGGAGCTGTTGAGAACTCCTTTTTTTTTTTTTTTTTTTTTTTTTTTGAGACGGAGTCTCGCTCTGTAGACGACGCTAGAGTGCAGTGGCACAATCTCGGCTCACTGCAACCTCCGCCTCCCAGGTCCCGGCTCAAGCAATTATCTTGCCTCAGCCTCCCGAGTTGCTGGGTAACAGGCATGCGCCACCATGCTCAGCTAATTTTTGTATTTTTAGTAGGGATGGGGTTTCACCATCTTAACCAGGCTGGTCTTGATCTTCTGACCTCGTGATCCGCCCGCCTAGGCCCAAAATGCTGGGATTACAGGCGTGAGCCACCGCGCCCGGCCGAGCACTCCTTTTAGGTGAGAATTGTCCACAGTCCCTGGGACTCTCTAAGGTTTTAAACCTGACGAATTCACTTACATTCCCTGACAGGTTCCCGTAACCATTTGCATTTTTGACCCTAGGTGTAATTTCTACTTGTGAAATTTATGTTAAAATGTAATTGACAAGGTAAAGTTTGCCTCCAATGGGAAAAGAGGTGCTGCTTTTCTGGCAGAAAGAGCCATATAGCCTCTTGGACTGACTATCAGGAAGCTCAATTACAAACGTGTACTCAACCACACATGCCACCAGCACTATATATAGACATTCTTTTAAACAATTCCATCCATCATTATTTATACATTAATTTTGTAAGATTTACCTTTTGTAGAAAAATACTTCAAATCCGTTTTGCAAAGACAGTGCCTGTATTCTAATAACAGGAACCCTTATGTAAACGCTAATTAAGAATGAATCAAGGAAAAAAAAAATGAGAAAATAGTGTTGCATTACCAGAATAATTTCATCGGGGGATTAAGTCTGTAGCTACAAACACATAATAGTAATAGGTGGAAAAATAGGAGAATTTGAGCTCAGTTACTGTTCATACAATGATTGCCACTAAATATTTTTAAGATATTTATAATATACCTAATAAGAGCAATTTTCAATAATGTGCTTTACCTAAATATTACAGCAAATTTTCAAGTAAGAATTTAGCAAACAATCATAATTGCAGTTAATTTTTTACATAAAATCAGAGATTAGGCTGTTTCATTTTAATATTAATGACTGAATATTCTGCCATATGGCTAATATTTAAGACTGGGTAATTAAAAATGCTATATAGAAAAGCAGCATTCAATAAATAAAAATTTAGTATATGCAAAAAAATAGCTTTGATCTAAACTTCCTTTTGATTTTAAATTTCATAAGGGAACTTTGTGAGGTTTTATAACTGATTTTTCTATAGGACTGTACATAACACTTGCTAAATACTAAATTTATTTGTAGATTATTTCGAATTTTATATGTAAAAAGTACTTCATTCACTAAATCATTCCTACTTTACTGCAGTGGCTAGAATCTCCAATACAATGTTGGGTAGCATTCATGAAAATAGGCAGCCTTGCTTGGTTCCCTATCTCAAGGAGAAAAATAGCAAGTTTTACCACTAATTATGATACTTGCTGTAGGATTTTTGGTAGATATCCTTTTTCAGATTAAAAATGTTCCTGTTTCTAATTTGCCAAGAGTAAACATGTACAAACACTGAATTGTATCAATTCTTCGCCACAACACTTTACCTTTAGTATGTTGTCAATGTAATTCATTGCTTTTCTCTTGTTAAAACACTTCTTTCAATCTAGACTAACTTCAACATGATCATGGCAGCCTTTCTATACACTGTGGTATTTGATTTGCTCATATTAGAATTTCGCTATCTATGTGAATAAATGACATGGTCCTATGATTTTGGCTTTATGCTATACCAGCCTCATGAGAAATGTTCCCTTATACTTTTTGGTTATGGCAGATGCATTCTTAATATCAGAGTAACTACTTTTTAATGATGTATGTTATTTGTTTAGTTTCTATTTCAGCATTTAATGGTTCTTTTCTCTGGTTAATGAAATTTTTCTTATTTTCTGTATCTCTCAAGATAGAAATAACTGAAATAGCATTTGTTATCTTTTATGGTTTTCATGTATATAAAAATAAATGCACCATACTGCCACTTCTTGTTCCCATTTGGTTTCTGACCTTAAAAAACAATTAATTTTTCAAGAGAAAGAATATTTCAAGAGGTTTTTCTTTGGAAACACTTTTTTATGTAACCACAAACAATTTTTAATGAAAGGATGTTTTTACTTGCCACAGGTAGGCTTGAGCAGTTAACACAATTCTATCTATCTATCTATCTATCTATCTATCTATCTATCTATCTATCTATCTATCTATCATCTATCTTCTATCATCTATCTATAATTGGTATTTTCTTAATTTTTCAGTTTTACAAGATTAAGGGTTTCTATTAATTTGTTTTCTAACCCCAAAGAGATGCATAGTATTTTAACAGAGCGGAAAAACTAAATATCCTATGCAATATCTTCTTTAAAAAGTTGTGGCATGCTACTCGTTTAGGTGACTGTGTTCAAACATAAAAATTTCTAAAGTTTAATACATGCATTTCAGCTGAATTTCTTCCAAAGAGTTTTTTTTTTTTTTTTTTCTTCTCTTTGCGTTTGATATTTTCAAGGCAATTTCAGGGCAAAATTTGTATCACATTAGACTCTATTATCAAATTAACACAACTAGTGTTTTGATAATGACTTTTGGTAAAATTCAAAAGCACTTTTATACAATAATTGTAATCATGCATTTTAAATATAATTGAGTAGCTCATAATTCTCATTGTGTTGCTTATAGTGATCTTTGCTCAGATTTTTAACCTATTCTTTTCAAAAATGAAAACACAAAAGCATAATACAATCATATACCATAATTGTAAGCAGTTTTATCTTACTACAGGGCATCACTCTTTTCTATCATAAAATATTTATATGGGGTTTAGCTTCCAAAGATTTTTTGACTTTATGGTAAAATTTATGGCTAATTTAATGTAATCTGAGAAACCTGAAATTCAGTATCTTCCAATATAGAATATCTAATATAGAAGTGCCATTATGTTTTGATTTCAATAAATTTTAGATGTATGACTATTTTTGTTCATTAGTCCTTTGTCTTTTGATGCCATAAGTAGTAATGATATAACAACTAAAAAAGCTAATCACTTTGAAAAACGTTCCTCCCTTCATTGGTAGTTGGAACATAATAGCCACTACTCAGTTGATTTGACTAAGGATGAATGAGTCTCTATAAAGTAATTAAGCCAAAATAGTACCTAAATTCTCAAGGATAATAATCTGGCAACAAGCCCACAGTAACATTTAGCCTTTATGTGGATATACTACAACATAGTATAAAACTTAATTTGGAGTACATTTTTTTAAAGACTAGAAATGTTAATATAATTTTTAAATTGTATTATTTTAATATTGAAAAAGTAATGCTTTGAGCCATAAAGCCTTTTTGCTTGTGGCTACATCAAGTTTTCATTTAGAAATTATAAATATTTGCAAAAATAACTGAAATTTTGCTGGTTGTAAATTATTGCTTTTCTTCACTACGTGATGTGAGTGTAATTCAAAATTTAAATATAGATTTTTAAAGACTGTTTCTGTAAGCACCGTAGAGTTTAGGAGCAGTCATGTTTAAACTGGCTAACTGTGGTCAGTTTGAAAACGTGCAGGAACTTGGTAGGTTCTCTACTGGTTTGTTACTTTGCTGTTTTAGAAGATTAATTTCCTAACGGATGTCGGAGCTAATATATGATTATACTCAAAGAAGAAAATAGAGAAACAGCTCCCAAATTAAAAAAAAACAATTATGTGTGCATGTATGTGTGTATATTTAACACAAGCTTGTAGATTTAAAAAGTATATGCAGTTAAAGATATCCACTTTGTAAGTGCTGCATATCTCAAAAGAGAAAACATATAAAGAATGATGACTGGATACTCCTTTTCATTTGTTAATCGGAAATCAAATAAGACATTCCATAAAGAGAAATGATAGACTTTAATATCTAAAATACAATGTATTCATAATTTTATGAAGTAAAAATTAACCATTCCATATAACAAAATAGTAATTTTTAATTAGTCTTAAAACAGAAAAAAGTTAACTCAAGTAAACATTAATAACAGCAGTTGTTGACAATATTAGTTCTTAAACAGTAAAATATTTGGTTTCTATACAGTCAAAACAATTAGACAGATTAAACCATAAAAATTAATAACTTATGAAAGAATCCATTATGATTCATGCATTGTATTATACCACTTTGTTTTAACAGTTATTATACTATATTGAATTCAAACATAGTTTTTTTTGAATCAAGAAATAAATTCTTTGCTCTTATTTACTTGTGATCATAACAATTGAAACTGTGTTACAAATAAAATGGTAAAGGCAGCTGTAATGAATACCTGAGGAAGATTTTGAAAGCTTTCCTAAGAATTAACAGAATTATTAGAGATATTTCCTAATGCAGTTGGCTCACCTTATTTGTGGGTTCTACATCCATGGCCAAGAAATTGACGACTGAAAACTCTGAAGATGTACAGACTTTTTTTTTTCCATGTCATTTTCATTATTCACTAACTGGTATAGTATAACAACTATTTACATAGCATTTACATTGTATTAAGTGTTATAAGTAATCTAGAGATGATTTAATGTGTACAGGAGGATGTGCATAGGTTATATGCAACTAATATGCCAGTTTATATCAGGGACTTGAGCATTTGCAGATTTTGGTTTCCATAGGGGTAACTGGAACCAATCCCCCACAGACAGTGAGGGATGACTGTAATTATTTTATTAAAAAGGGAGAAAAAACATATTAATATAATTATAAACTAGTAATTATGAGATCAGATGCCATTCTTCCATTGAGAATAACTTTGTGCAATGAAGAGAGAATCTGCTTTATCCTACTCTGAAATCTGTTGCTGCTGGTTGGTTAGGGTAATGTGTTGAGGAATCACAACAAAGCTCAGAGGTGAAGTATGCTGTGTGGATTTGCCATGTCTATAATGGGAAAAAGATAGAAAGTGGTGGTATCTGTGTTGAGAATATGCTGACCTTGTTTTTATAGACTTTCCTTTAATCTCACAACTATTTCCTAAAACTTACTTTCTGTCATGGTGGGTTCAAATACACAACATACACAAAAAACTCCTCTGTGGTAGATACTTCTCTAACAAAACTTTAATGAAATATGGTATATTATAAAAGAGTATTAGGTATGACATTTATAAATTATACCTAAAATAATATATTCAAGTTAAATGGATATAAGAAGAAAATCCACAGGTTGTATCTATACAGTATTACTACGTAAGTGCTTGGTTATATCAAAATATCAGCATAGTGATTTATTCTTTTATTTTCCCCTAGAAAATAATGATTACTACTACTGTATTAATTTCCTAAGGCCTGATCATTCTCTGAGAAATGACAAATTCCAAAACTATAAATAAATTAAACAGTAATGTCTCTTTTCAATAACATAATTTGTGTCAAAACCATTGTTTAAAAATAAAATAAATTTTGTCATCTGCTGAGCTATTTTATAAAAAATTTAGTGCTAATTTATGTTTCTGAATGGATGTCTTTATACTCTGAAGATTTATAGGCATTATTTTTTAGTATTATTCTATTGCTTTTCTTAATGGAACACCTAAGAAATAACATTTATGTAACAGGATATATATATTTCTTTACTATAGTTATAGTTATAAACATTAACTATAAGAATAGAGTGCATTTTATTTAGTTTTTAAGCAGATTTATTTTTAGTATACAAGTGATCAATTTGTCACAATACGACAAGTTATTGATGACAAGTATTTTAACCTATAGGTATGATAAAAGTCTAACATTTATAAAATGGGGATATTACTATATAAAAAAATGAAACTATTAGTTTTTAAGTAAAATATTAGTTTCTTCATTATTATACCGTGTTAAACTTAATGTAAAGCTAAACTTCTGGACTTACCCTAGACATAAAATAATTTTCATTTCCATGTCTCTAGAACCTAAAATGGTAAGTAAATTTTCTCTATTACTTTTGGTCAAAATAACTTAAATTAAAAGACAATCTAATGACAGTAATAACATTTTTCTTTCCTAAAAAAATATTTGGTCTCTGATTTAAAGATAAGAATAATATAATAGTAACAACTTAAAAATTGACCAGATATACTAAAAATAATATTTGGGCATCATATCTACATAATAAATGTGAAATAACTGTTTTCCTAATAACTGAGAAGCAATCATTAACTTTTTCATAAAAGGACTTTCCATAGCTTCTAAAATACGGAATTCAGCACTGTAAAGCAGAAACACTAAACATGCCAAAACACCTAGCATGGTATAGGTAACCACAAATCTGCAAATGACGCACTGTGCCATAGATAGCAGGCCTTCCTAACACAATTTGGTCATGGTAAGGTTTAATTTATGTAATTAAATTTTTTTAAAAAGACTATTAATTTAAAGCCATTTTGGGTTCACATTCACAGCAAAATTGAGAGGAAGGTACAGTGATTTTGTTAATCTTAAGAATTTCCTCATTATTGAAGAGTTATCCAGAGTCTAAATACTAAAACAATAAAGTTGATTAAATTATTTTTAAAATATGACATAAAACATGTACATTATCTTTCAGGGTTTTTTTTTTCTTTGATAGATATCCCAAATATACACACAATCCTATTTCTTTGGGTCTAGGATGTCAGTATAATTTAACTGTGTGCTAAGTGCTTTAGGTAACACAAGCATTTATCTATTGTAAAATGAAAATTCAATTGCCATCAAATCAGAATTTTGATTTCAGTCAGAAATGCAGTAAATTATGCCATAAGGAATATATTTGTATACATTTTGTCTGATATTTTCTCATGTGGTATTGTGAAGGGTAACAATTATAATATTATCTGTAAGAATTTTTAAAATGTATTTTTAAATATAACTACTAGTATATACTGGTTTTGATAGTTTTCTTTCCATAACGCAAAAAGAAAGCTATTTTTAAAAATTAGGTGATTTTTGTAACTATTAAACTTTAATTAATGCATTAAGAAACAGGCAGCTGGTGATCTAATATATAAGTTGTTCTTTCCTTACTGTATTTTTCAGACCACTTGCGAGTCAGTTCTAGGTAAAGACCTGGTTTATGAGGACGGTAATCTAGGTACACTGTATTACTGGTTCTTTTGGGAACAGCTTTTTCAATCTGAGTTCCTTCATGCCACTCATTAAAAGAGGTGATAGAAATTAAGCTGGGGTGTGTCTGAAGTGCGGCACTCAGAGCAATTTCATAATACTTCCCATTGATCCGGTTCCGAGTGTTTTGCGTGTTCCATGGACGGATGCTGGTATCTATGTATCCTGGGCCCACACTTGGGATAAATATTAAGTTGTATTTATCACAAAATAATTTTAGGCTAGCCCAATTCTGATGTGATGAGCCATAAGTAAAGCCATTTGTGGCAAAATATGTGTAAATTCCATCAAAACCACTTTGAAGAATATCATACTTATGTTTTTCTTCAACTAGAAGGGCAATAAACAATCCATCATAAGGAGAATTGCGAATACTCCGAGACCCTGAGGTGGTTAACAGATTGGCCCATTTTTCAGGTTTGGTAATATAGGAATCATAGACATAAAACATAGGAAGAGCATTGCCAGTCTTCGTCTTGTACCTGTAAAAGGCCGGATGATTTCCATATCTAGAAAATAAGCATATATAAAAGCGGAATGAATATTCACAACTAATTTGCTACAGATAAAAACTGTTTATGTACTGAAAATGAAGGAATCAGTGCAGTTTGAACACATTACTTTTGGTCAAAATAACTTAAAATATTAAAAGATAATCTAATGACAGTAATAACATTTTTCTTTCCTAAGAAATATTTGGTCTCTGATTTAAAGATAAGAATAATATAATTGTAACAACTTAAATTTCTTAGGGGAATCAGTTGTGTAAGTGTAGTAATTAAAAATGCATTTTTAATTTTACACATTAGAAAATGAGATACTGGATGCATTACCAAACAAGTGATTAACTATCTCATATTGAGGTTTACAAATGATGACTAATGCCATAAAAAGCCTATGGTTCGCTACATTAATACATAAACTGCTTTTTTATCTATCAGTAATAAATATTCTACTGTTGCTGACAAGTTTCCTTGGAAGACTATGGCATCTGTCACAGACTGTTATCAGTAAAATTGTTTGAAAAAATGAAAACTGCATTAATAAATTCTTTTTGATCAGGCTAGATATAAGTGACAATATCAGCTCTGGGTCTACTGCGTTAAAAGAAATACTTCACTTTTAATAATCTGAACCTTCTTTTTAAAAAGATAAAGCTATATTCTGAAGGTTTAGAAAACAATGTCAATTTAAAATATCAAAATTAAAGAAATCATAAATAGTCTATAAAACTGTAACACAGTAAAAACAGCAATCTGCCAAAAAGAAAGTGAATTGTAAGGAACTTCAGCAATGTTCCTTTAATAAAATTAAATAACAATTTAATTTTATTTTATTAAAAATGGAATAATCATAAATCATTCAAATCTCAAAGATAATTTAATGTACTATTCTTAAAACAATAATTATTACTGGATAATATAACAATATTTATAAATACTGAAGAAACTCACTTGTCTATAATATACTTGACATTTTGGTACATGTTTTGATCATCTCGATTGCTATATGGTTCTATGTGAAAAGTAACCTAAAACAAACAAAAAAATCAGTTAGGGGATAAATTATCTATAATGTAAAACTGAAGTATATTTCATATATTTAATAAAGTAACTGATTAAATCACCTTAATTTAAGATTAATATTTATCGAACACAGAAACTACCAGAGAATTTTTACCAATAAAATTTACTGCTAAATAACATGCTAAACATTTTATACTTATTATCTTGGTTAATCTTTACAAATCCCTAAGGTATTTGTTTTCTTAGTAAGGTAATCAAAGATAGACAGAACCTTAAGAAATGTTCAGTAAGTTGTTCCAAGTCACCCAGTTTGTTGGAGGTAATACTGAGGATCTGAATTCCGAGTTCGAATGCTTAACCATTATGCAAGGCTCCTTTTTATGTTTACTCCTTATAAAAATATGTTTCTTACATATTTATATCCCATATAAGATATATAGGAAATACTCTATATTCAGATATATGTTTCTTTTAGGAAAATGACCAAAAAAATAGAAAAATCTGGATTCTTTACAGGCATGTGACCATTAAGCTTAAATTTAAATGGAAGTCATTAGCAAATTTATTTACATATAAATCCTTCCATACCATTAAAACAGCATTTTACAAAATAATATACATTTACTTCTATTAAAGAATTTATAATGAAATCGCTTAAAAATAATATCCACTAGTGTCATAAAGGACAATAATTTTCATAATGCCTAGGTATTTATGGTTTGGATATCCCATACACACACACACACACACAAACACACACACACACACACACACACACACATACACACACACATTATAAATATGTAAACATATAGAGAGCAGTAATTACAATTTTTTTTTTTTTTTTTTGAGATGGAGTCTCACTCTGTTGCCCAGGCTGGAGTGCAGGGGGGCGATCTCGGCTCACTGCAAGCTCCGCCTCCCGGGTTCACGCCATTCTCCTGCCTCTGCCTCAGTCTGGCCAGTAGCTGGGACTACAGGCGCCCGCCACCACGCCCAGCTAATTTTTTGTATTTTTAGTAGAGACGGGTTTCACCATGTTAGCTAGGATGGTCTCGATCTCCTCACCTTGTGATCCGCCTGCCTCGGCCTCCCAAAGTGCTGGGAATACAGGCATGAGCCACTGCGCCCGGCCAAGTATTTTTAAAATACTGTGCACAGACTAAAATTTTTTAACTTAAGGTTGGCTATACATAAATCAAGACAGACAAATTATGGCTAGTAAAATCATTCTGTATGCCACTTCTAACTAGTAAAGTAAAAAATACAGAAGATACTTCTCTTAGACGACAGTCTATTTCAGATTCATAAAACAAAGAATGAGGATTTTCACTTTTATTCCTAGTTTTACTGACTTACCAACATCAATTAAAAATCTTTATGGTAGTCTAATAAATTTACTGTTTTAATTTCAGGTTTCAGGCTCTATGAGGTATTTATGGAACTAGAGACTTCTATTGCAATATGAAACTCCTCTGTTTTCAATTACCCAATTAAAGCAAAATGTATTTTACATTAATCAATGCTACTTGTTTTCATATAATCAATTTTAAAGTTAAATAATATTTAATAAAAATATAATTTTCTACTTTAAATTACAGTAATATTACAAAAATAAGTTTTTGTCGTAAAAAACTAAGTCAAATTCATTTTTGCACCTTATTGTTAGTATTGCCAGGGTAGTAACTGCTAGAGCAGTTAGATTTCTCAGTAACTTTGGTATTTGTTTTTAAATTCAGTTGAAAGCAAATTACCAAGTGTGTAGGTATTTTCATACTATTATATAATGTTTCCTTGGATAATTCTTCCTTCAGATACATCACTGTGTTTTCTAAATTTCCATGTTATACATAAAGGACACCATATTTAAGCAATATCTAACTTGAAATATCCTATATCAAAATGAATTTGCTTTTACAGTTGCAAACAACAAATAGCATGCTATTTTTGAAAAGCACAGATCAATATATTTGCAGTAAATGCAAAAAGCTATTGGTAAATATAAAACATTTAAAATTTTCCCTCATGTATTTCTAATGTCTTAATTATAATAAAATTACTTTGCAATTTTAATTAATGATGTGATCTAGTCTCCATCTCTCTATTCCATTTGGAAAAATCGATTAGTTCAATTTTAAAATAATAGAATTCTATATATAAAATGAAATGTCTATCTTTAGAGAATAAGAACATAAACATTCCCTCATTTCATGTTTTTAATTTTGACCTTTCCTGTCTTTTTCCTGCATTTTAATAACTTTAATAAATTTTAATAAACAAAACAAACTTTCTTAAATGAAAATCTGGTATTTTTCCCCTTCTCCAACTCCATTCCCTACCTTCACCCCTGCACACTCCCCTATCCCCTGCCACAACAAAAATGAGGTAGGTCTTCCTACTCCTAGGTAGTGCCATAATACCTCATACTTTCCTCTCCCTGAAATTTACTTGTCTTTGTGTCCGACCTCCAGTAGATTACAAGGCATTTTAGGGACAGAGATAATACTTTATCCTTCTTCGTTATATTGTCAGCATCTGGGACTGCATCTGACACGTAGCAGGCACTAAATGAATGAATGCATGCATAAATAAATGGACTAATGATTTGCATGCAAAAACAAACAACAGTTAAACTCTTAAATTTACCATTTATACTGAATTTAGGTAAGATTCCCAAAGTTTTTGCCACGAATTCACAATATTCATTTAACAAGGAAAATGAAAAAGGAGAGGCCATGACTAATATAACATGTTTCAAATGTAGGTGAAAATCATTTAAAAAAGAATCACACACATACTTATATGCATGTATCACATGGTGGAAATCGGCATACGCCTGAAAAGCAGATAAAATGACTCTAGAGCCATACACAAAGAAATAATGGATGTTGATAAACCTAGTATAAGAAATGTGATTTCTGCATAAAGTAGAAAGAAAATACGCTACTTTAAAATAACATACTAAATTTATTAAAATGCAAGAAGATCACCAGGGCTGAGTTGGTTTTTTCCCCTATAATCCTGAGCAAAAAAAAAAAAAATCACTGAATCTGCCCAATTTTTCTTTACTTAAAGGAATGATTTAATTCAGTCAAGTTTTGATTAAATAATGCCATGTAACAACCCCACAATCTCAGTGGCTCTAAAAGACAAACATTTGCTTTTTGAACATAAAATCCATGAATTGGCTTATGATGGCTCTGCTCCAGGCTGGTTCAAATCAGCTCATGTGTCTGTCATTCTGAGCCCTAGACAGAAGGGGGCATGCTTTTCTCATAAAAGAGAATAGGAGTATAATCATGTAAGCGCATAGTATACATTATCTTTTCTCACATCTCATCAGCCAAAGCAAGCCATAAGGCCAGACCCAACAACAGGGCAGGAAGTATACTTACTCTGCATGGAGGGGAAGGAAAACCAGAATATTTGCTAAACAATGACAGTATCTACCAAACATCTCTATCATGTCTCACTCAAAAAACTGTTCCATTGTTCTTAATGGTGCAGGATAGAGAGCATATAGAGGAAGGAATCCAGCCCTGATTTTTATACTGTCTGCAAAACCAGCCTACCAATGACGGTTATAAGTGCAACAGCCTTTGCTCTAGCAAAACATGCAGACAAGTATACTTTAAAAGAACAGAAACTAAATCGCTTTGAAAAATCAAGATTTAAATTTTACTTTCATTTACTTACACTTTCAAAAAAAAAAACTAGTCACATTTGCTAAAGATAATGAAAACTAAATAAAGCGCCAATCATGTCCTTTTCTTGCATGTTTGTTTATAATTTAAAAGGCGCTTGCTTAAAATAACTCTTGGTTGAAGTTAACAAATCAAAATTACGATTACAAAATATTTAATGACTAATATTAGTAAAAACATATAATCAAAATGAATGAACTATAACAAAAGCTTAACTGTGAGATGAATTCATTCCCTAAAAATTCTCCATCCCTAAACAAAAAAGAATAAAAATAAAAATTATTTTTACCTCAAAAAGTAGAAAGAGTAAAAAAAAAAAAAAAACTAGAGAAAGACATCAATAAAAAAGGAGAATTAAAACATTAAAACCATTAGAATATTTTAAAAATAAAATTGATACATGGAAGGGTTTTTTGGGGGTGGGGGGTAAGCTAATTAATATTAATCAAAATGGTGAAAAAAGGGCACAGTACTTCCATGCTTTGAAGATTAGCAAAAAAAAAGAGATGTTACTAATGAATGCATTTTACACTTAAAGTTTTAGACGTGGTCAGTTATGTGCACTGGAGGCTACAATTTGTCAGCACGCAATCTACAACATCATTAATCTTTTCTATCAGATTGCCTTAGCACATTAAATAATTCTAGTAAGGTATTGTCATTCATTAAACATTAAAATTTCCTTATATTAGCAAGAAAAGGGAAAGTTTTCCATTCTTTAAAAAAACAGGATTTACTGCATTTTATTGAATTGGGAAATATGTCCGTTCCACAACAACAGAAATCATAAACAAATCTAATAAATAAAACCATCTTATGGTTTCATTGTCATTGTACAAATGAAGGGGATAAGCCAAGAAGATCAAGGAACTAATATAAGATTCCAGAGCTACTCAGTTGGAACAAGCTCCAGACTCATGATTCCTGGTCTATTCTTTGTCTATACATAGTTCCTCACCAGACATGAGGCCAAGAAACTGTTCTGAAAATTCTGGAAAACATCAGTCTATTGCGTTCCAAGTTTTTCTGATCATTAGATATAAAATCTGTAGCACAGAGAGATCAAGTATGTTGGCAACATTAAATAGGCAATCAGTGGTCGAGCTCTTTGCCACACTCTCCTTCTATACACAGATGCTTTAAACAGGAGAAAAAGCCGACCAATCTTCATATATCATGATAATTTCATTTTATCTTTAAAAATTTCCTGAAAGTACTAAAATAGCCAGTTTCTTGAGCTCCCATCTTCCAGGATTTTGGCAGGGTCGGGCCAGAGCAGCAGCTCTTGGACTTGTTTTGTGGAAGATAAATCAATCACTTACCCAACTTCCGCCTGGGTGCCAGAACCTGGAGGCTTGCCTATTTGCAGATTTCAAATGTCGGTAAGAACTCACTGAAAGGCACCAAGGGACACAGCAGATGACAGCTCTTGCTAGACAGCTAATTTGAGAGATGCTGTCTTAACAGTTTCAGGATAGTAAATTAGAAAGAAGAAGCAGCTTTATGGACAGGAATAAAAAAATGCTTGCCTATTTAGCTCTTTCTCACTCCCTAGAGTTCCACTTCTATTCTCCAATAACTACTCAATCTCTAGGCTGCAAAAGGAAAATTAAGACAAAATTAATGTTTCATATTTTTATTTGAAATGAAATATTTCCACAGTGGTCCATAACATATCTTACAGGGCCCAATTACCACTAATGGACAAACCAGATTGTCTTCCATTAGAATATAACTGCAAGAAGTTACAGAGCAAATAAAACTGTTCAGCAAATTTAAGAGTGGTTGCAATCTGAGAACTCAGGATAATGTAAGTGGTCTCTAGTTAAAAGACCCTAAATCCTTTTTTTGAGATAGACTCTCACTCTGTCGTGCAGGCTGGAGTGCAGCGGCACCAATCTCAGCTCACTGCAATCTCTGCCTCCCAGGTTCAAGCAATTCTCGTGCCTCAGCCTCCTGAGTAGTAGCTGGGACTACAGGTGTGCACCACCATGCCCAGCTACTTTTTGTATTTTAGTAGAGATGGGGTTTCAACATGTTGGCCAGGCTGGTCTTGAACTCCTGGCATGAAGAGATCCGCCTACCTTGGCATCCCAAAGTGCTGTGATTACAGGTGTGAGCCACTGTGCTCAACCTGACATTTTCATTAAGATTTTCAAACACAATACATTGAACAAGAAGGAAAAACTCTAAGAAACATGAGCAAGCAGAGAATAAGAGTTACCTGATATGAAACAAAAATGTCCAAGGACACAGAACAGAGAAGATAATACCAAAAATAAAAAAATAAAATAAAATAAAATAAAATAAAATAAAGCAGTTTCCTGAGGGCAAGATCATGAATATTGTTAACTGATTTTTAATGATTTTTTGAATTACATAATAGATTTCCATATTAAGTGTCAAGATTCTGTATCCATCTCTTTCTCCAAACTGAGGCTAATGTTATATTCTTTAATTTCTATCAATTTATAGTATATATTATCTGAGAAGACAAATTTTTCCCCTCATTAAAAACTTTAAGTCTTACTTGATTCCAACATATTTATAAACTTTGAAATTAGTTTGTTAAATTCTGTGTTTAAAATCTCATCAGAATTTCTAATTGGGATTGCATTAAGTTTACAAAAGTTATTAAAAGAAAGAAAAATGTGAGAATGGCTATTTCTGCAATTTGAATCTTCTCATCAAAGTCATGGGAAGTCATTTATGCAGGTCTTCCATATCTTTTGATAAAATGTTAAAGATTTCTTTGCATATACATTTGATGTTATTTTCAATGCACACTTTCCCATTTTGTTCTGTAATAGAGGAATCTTACTGAAATGTACATGTTTTCATTCCAGGCACCTTACTGAATTCATTATTTTTCATAGTTTTTTGGCAGTTTTCAGGGGTTTTGTAAGTATTTGTCATTTGCAAAGAAAAAAACCATATTTTATTTAGAACTATTTCTTCTTTTTGCATTTTTTAGTCGAACTGCTTGTTTAGAGTCTCCATAACAGCACTAAATAATATTGTAATCTTGTATTGATCTTGGTTGAGCACGACACTACTTTTTCTCCATCAGATACAGTGTTTAAAATACGCTACTAAGAGACACCCGTTATCAAGCTAAAGAACTTTGGTTACTAAGGACTTTATTAACATGAATTTTTCTTTCCTAAAATTTTCAGTATCTGTTAAGATAATCATATTTTACCTTCTTTAAATAATTTAAATAAGCACTAAGTTTTTTACTTAATGCTTACTCTGTGCCAGACAGGAATCTATGTTTTACATGAATTATCTCATATAATCTTTATAACCACTCTGTGCGTAAGGAAGGTTTTGTTGCTATTTCCATTTTAGAGATGAAGAAACTGAGACAAAAGTCATATTATAAAGCTACAAAGTGGCTGAGCCAGGATTGAATGTAGGCCTATTATAAATATATAAATATAAACATATATATATAATATAAATAAATATAAAACATGATTAGAAACATAGTAAAGAATCTCTAAAATATAATTTAGATAAGATTGAAATTCCTATTATATAAATTTTCTTTATGAAATAGAGTATTTAAGAGATTCTAAGTCATTATCATTTTTAATTAAAATGACTATTTCAAAAATTGTTATTACTATCCTCTTGTCCAAAAGAATTAACTTATGTATAGCTTGAAAATAAAATACCTTCAGGTTATATTTATGAGCTTTATCCAAAATAGTGGGTACCAAGTTATCAGTAGGTTCTCCATTTTCATCATTTACATCAGGTGGGTACCAAGAGAGGGCTAGTACACCTAATAGAAAAGACCGAAAAGAAAGGGAAAAGACAAGAACATGAGTGCAGATATTCTTAAAAAGCCATAGTAAGTACCAAACAGTTGGCAATAAAAGAACATATTTCCACGAGGTGGTTTTGTTAAGTTCCTTCAGAATACATATGGTTATTTGATCACTTTGTCAATATTTATGACCTCTTTATCAGGCATTAATATGCTTTTGTAAAAGTGAACAGACTTTACATTTTAGAGTTTTAGGTTTACATAAAAATAGCAAAGAAAGTATGGAGTTCTCATATACTCTTCCTCCTACCTGCCCCTACTCTCTACACGGTTTTTCCTATTATTAACATCTTTCATTGGTGTGGTACATTTGCTACAACTGATGACCCAATATTGAAAGATTTTCATTAACTGAAGTCCATAGTTTACATCAGTGTTCACACTTTGTGTTGTACAGTTCAACAGGTTTTGACAAATCTATTATACCATATGTCCTCCATAACAGTAGCTGACAAACTAGTTTTACCAGCTCCATAAACCTCCTGCGCTATACTGATTCATCCCTGTTCCCTCTCCCCCTCACCCCTGGCAATAACTAAGCTTTTTGCTGCCTATAATTTTGCCTTTTCCAGAAGGTCATATAGTTGGAATCATAAAGTATGTAGCTTTTTAGAATTGGCTTCATTCATTTAGCAACTTGAATTTTTAGGTTCCTTCATATCTTTTCATAACTTGATAGCTCATTTCTTTTTACTGCTGCATAATAAGTCATTGTATGTATGTTTATACATTCACCTAATGAAGGACATCTTGGTTGTTTCCAATTTTTGGCAATTACGAATAAAACTGCCATAAACATATATATGCTGTTTTTGTGTAGATCAATACCTTTTAACAGAAGATTTTAACATAGTAAAATAATCACTCTTCCTCTCTGTAGTGCCTGCCTACTTATTTTTGAACTTATAAATTATGTGTTAGAAGCATAAATTACATGGAAATCACTAACCGGAGACAGAATATTTAAGATCAATTAATTCAAAGCCTCATTATATATACAAAGAAATGGACAGTCAACAGAAAGATGGCACAAATTTCTAGATAAATCAACAGACTCTTTAAGGCAGGGAAGTAAATAACAATAGTACCAAAAGAGAAGCATGAGGAAATTAAGAAATTGAAGGTAAGAAACTGCCAGAGAAATAAATTTTAAGACCTAAGTTTTGTGCTAGCCATGCCATGTACAAATAAGTAAGTCCCATTAGGACAACAAAATCAAAGTTAATGGAAAAATAATCCTTATGTCCCCTATCCACTCTGAAAATAAGAATGGCAACTAGAATAAAAGATAGAAAAAATAACCTGTAACATATGAGGCTTGAGGGAAACTGGCTAGCCAGAGGAAGGCATATCCTAGAGAGGAATGCTGGTGAGAAAAGTGTCTGGAGACAATTAATACAACATTTTATAAGCAATCACTTATAATCTTGTAAGATTACTAGCCCAGCTTGTAAGAAGAGTATCACCAATGAAAATAAGAATGACAACAAAAGTTTTCTAAACATGGGACCTACCAAAAAATTATTTTATGCAAAAAATAAAAGAGAAAAAAATAAACATTAAACAACAGAAAGATTATGCCATGAATCTGAAAATTATAAGCAAAGCATTCTTCCATAAAAGTAAAAACAAAACAAGATTCCTGAGTGGACTAGTTTAAAATAACAGTTGGTCTAATAGTAGACCGAGCACTCTCCATGAAAATAACCATTATTATTATATAAACCATGGAGAGAAAATGTCTTAGAGTCAAAGAGCTGAAGAGAGTAAGAAATTTCCTGGCCAAATTGAAGGGAAAATGTGAAACCAGAAAGATAAGTGAGCAACGAGGTCTGTTTGCCCCAAGCAAAATTGGTAGAAGTAAACCAACTCTCAAAAACAGTGAATTAAACTGCAGGTTCACAGTGCTTGTACAGTCCTCTAGCTTTAGAGCTAATTTAAGGTAACCCAGAAATGGTATTCTAAACAGTCACCAGGCAGAAGCAAAAGAAAATCCTTTCTGGAGGAAGGCATCTTCTTCCTGGGCCTCAAATTACTTACAAAAAGTTTTTTTTAAAGAACAATAAATAGTATACGATCAAAGATAATTAAGAACACAAAGAATAAAACACCATGCACAAGAATCAGCAGAAACAAGACAACAGCAACAACATGCAACAACTTCAGATATTGCCATTACACACACTTCTAAAAATTACCTTCATAGTTTAAAAGAGAAAAGACAAAAAGCACTTACCTTAAAAATTGTGACTTTTGTCCTTTCCCTAATTCATCTACTACTCTGATTTCTTTTTGTGAGAGGCAGGGCAGTTTAGCAGAATATGCATGGGCTTTGAACATGTATTCACAAGTATCTCACCACTTATCAGCTACATGAACTATGGGCAAGTTAACTTCTTGCTTCTGTGGCCTCACCATCAAAACACAGATAATTCCTACCTTTCAGGATATATTTTAAGTACACACATAGAATTCCATTAACTAGACTACAGTATTCGATAAATATTGGTTCCTTAAACTACAACGTTCTCTGTTTTTTTCCTCACATTTTTCCCTCCCTCTTCAACTATACCCCTCTCCTAGCACACACATACACATGTACACACACATGAGCTTTAGCATCTTTTTTTTTTTTTTTTTTTGAGACGGAATCTTGCTCTGTTGCCAGGCTGGAGTGCAGTGGCGCAATCTCAGCTCACTGCAACCCCCGCCTCCCAGGTTCAAGTGATTCTCCTGCCTCATTCTATCGATCACAGATAGAATCCCTCCTCTGGGATTACAGGCGCCCACCGCCACACAAGGCTAATTTTTGTATTTTTAGTAGAGATGGGGTTTCACCATGTTGGCTAGGATGGTCTCGATCTCCTGATCTCGTGATCCTCCCGCCTCGGCCTCCCAAAGTGTTGGGATTACAGCCGTGAGCCACTGCGCCCAGCCAATCTTACCCGTTTTAAGACTATTATCTCCATTCCACCACTTCTTTACTCTCTTCCTCAAGCTTGATTACATTCTAGTCCTATGCTGTCCAAAATAATACCCATATCTACCATATACATTAAAATTTAAAAGAATTAAGTTTTCTTGCACACTCAACTAGCTACATTTCAAGTGTTCAATAGCCACATATGAGTTTATATCTACTGTTTTAGGCAGCACAGATAGAGAACATTTTCATCATCACAGAAAATTCTACTGGACAGCACTGCCATATTATTCTGATTCTCCTAATTAACCACCCCATTCTTGGTCTAGTAATTTCTCTTCCTCTTTTATCCTCTTTGTAAGTATTCTCTATGGCTTTGGAGGAATGTTCTTTCTTCTCTCTTATAATGTTGTTATGTTTCAGCTTCTTTATTCCATCAATTATGACTTCCAGATATCTAACTCTATCCCTATATTGTGATCCACAGTTCAATTAATCATTATACAGTGTCTTTTGGACTGTGACACTGAATAAATACTAGCCTGGGAACCACGCCAGTGATTGTCTTACTTCTGAGGAGTGTTGGGAATTTACAATGGCAGTGAATCCTTGATAGTAACCAGAGAAGTGTCTATAAAATAAGCCAACTGAATATCACTTATAAGTAAAATCTACTACTCGGTATTTCTGTCATCCTAATTGCTTAGCAAACTCTAGGATGCTCTTTGAAGTCCATTCTTGAAATACGAGCAAACTAAATGCAAAAACTCATGTCATGCTGCTTATGTCACCCTTCCATGTCACTTATTACAGGACCTTCAATATAATTGATAGTTAATTTTTTTGTTGTTGTTAGTAAAGTGATGCATTCAAATCGGATAACACTTAAGAATATACGGTATAAAAATCAGATAGGCCTAGAGAATCGAGTCCTTATTCTGGTATTTGATAGATGTGTATCTTTAGGTAAGTTATTTTACTTAAGTTTCCACATCTGTAAAACGGAGGATAAGGTCTGTTTTAAAAAGCACAAATGAGAGAATGCATCATGCACAGTAAAACACCTAAAAAGTGATTATAAATAACATTTAATAACAAGAAGACAGTATAATGATAGATAAATTTGGATACCTTGAGCCCCAGAAAACTTGTTATGTGTTCATAGGACACTTAGAGCCTCTTTTGAACATCTCAAACATTCTTTCAAACTAAAGCTTTAAGAGAAAAAAAGGCAAGCTCATTTCTAGACATAACACAATTTTCACTATCTTACTCAGGGTGACACCTTTTAACAAAATATTACAAGGTACAGAAAAAAAGCAAGAAAAATTCACTGCCAACAGACAAAGCAATCAATAGAACCAGTCTCACATATGAGACAGATATTGGAATCATCAGAGAGAGAATTTAAAATTACTGTAATGACTATCTTAAAAGATCTAATGGGAAAAGTAGCTAACACACAAGATCTGGCAAGAAATTTCAGCAGAGACATGGGAACTATAAGAACAAATAAAACAGAAATGCCAGGAATGAAAAACTATTTAAAAAGATGAATTAATGCTTTTAATAGGCTCATTAACAGACGTGAGAAGACAATCAGGAAACTTCAAGGCAAGTCAAAAGAAATTACCTTATCCAAATTACCATAATGAGAAAAAAGACTGGGGAAAAGACTAGAACAAGGCATTTTACAGTTGTGAGATACATATCAAAGTTCTAGTATACATGTAATTGGAAACCCAGAAGTAGACAGTTTATTTGAAAAAATACCAGGCTGGACATGGTGGCTCATGCCTATAATTCCAGCACTTTGGGAGGCCGAGGCACGTGGATCACGAGGTCAGGAGATAGACACCATCCTGGCCAACATGGTGAAACCTTGTCTCTACTAAAAGTACAAAAATTGGCTACACGTGGTGGAGCGTGTCTGTAGCCCCAGCTTTTTGGGAGGGTGACGCAGAAGAATGGCTTGAACTCAGGAGGAGGAGGTTGCAGTGACAGTGAGCTGCGCGCCACTGCACTCCAGCCTGGGTGACAGGGTGGGACTGCGTCTCAAAAAATAATAATAATCACTAAGAATTTACCAAAATTAATAAAAGACACAAAGCAACAGATTAAAAAATTCAGAGAACACCAAGAAGGATAAATACCAAAAAACAACAGGAGTAACAACTAACCATATCATGTTTAGACTGCTAAAAACCAAAATATAAAAAGGAAAAAAAAGAAAAAAATTAAATGCAGCCAGAAAACAACAACAACAAAACATATTCATCCAAGAAAATGAGGATATAAAAAGTTTTTTTAAATTACGGCAGGCTACCCATCAGAAACCATTAAAGACAGAAGAAAAAGACAGAAGAAAAAAAAATGGAGTAAATTTTCAAAATTCCAAAAGAAAACAATCCTCAAAAACCTGCCCATTGAGAATTGCACAGCTGATGAAACATCTTTCAAAATAAAGGCTACAAACAAAATTTTAAAGTATTCATTGCAAGGAGATCAGTAAAACAAGATACAAGAAATTTTTAAGAGAGAAACAATATGATACTAGACATACACTTGGACCTACATTAAAATATGGATGGGGAACACTGGAAATGGAATAAATGTAAAAAACATTCTTACTTTTAATAACTATGAAAAACAACTGATTATTGAAAAGAGTGATCAGCAAACTATGACCCATGAGCCAGATCTTGCCTTTGACAAGCCAATTCATCTATGTATTTGTCTATCTATTGCTTATAACCATTTTCACACTATAAGGATAGAGCTGAGTGGCTGCAAAGACAGAGAGTGAGGGACTCACAAAATCAAAAAAATATATTAGGTAGTCCTTTACAGAAAATGCTTGCCAACTTCTGGTCTACAGCAATGATAGTAAAATATCATTTCTTATGTGATCGAATTATGACAATAGCAAAGTATGGGAGGGAAACATAGGGAGTATCAGTGGTGAAGATCTTACATTACACTTGAAGTACATATCATTTGCAAGTAGACTGTGATGATACAAAGATATATTTGGAAAATTCTGAGTTAATGACAAAAAAGAAAAAAGTTATACATACTAAGTAAATACTATAGACTAAATATAATCATAAAAATTGTTCAATTAATGGAAAAGAAAATGAAAAAGAAAAAAAGGAAACAGAATGAAACATGAAGCTGTCAACAAGATGGTAGATTTAATCAATCCAATCATATTAATAATCATATTAAGTACAAATAGTCTAATGACACCCATTTAAAAATATAATTTTCATATTGTATCAAAAAATGAGGACCCAACCATATGCGATGTACAAGAAAACCACTTTAAGTATAAAGACATTGATAAGTTAAAATAAAAGAATGGAAAAAGATATACCCAGCAAATACTGATCAAGGAAAACTAAACAGTTATATTAATGTCAAAGTAGCCTTCAGAACAAATAATATTACCAGAAACAAATGGGAATATTACAGAGTAAGAAAGTACTCAATTATCCAAAAATCATAACAATCCTAAATGTTTAATGCACCTAACAAAAGATCTTCACAACATATGAAGAAAAAACTGACAGATCTGAAGACAGAAATAGATATATTCACAAATTTGCTTGGACTCTTCAATATTCATTTACCAGTAATTAATAGAACAAGTAGAAAGAAAATCTTCAAGGATAGAGACCTGAGTAATACTAGGAAGAACTTGAACCAACTCACACTTATAACATACTTCATTCAACAACAGCAGAATACACATGCTTTTCCAGAGAAAATCAATGAAACCAAAGGTTGGGCATTTATAGCAATATGAAAGCTTTATGGAATATCACCACTCTACAGTTATAAATATAAATTTTAAACTTAATACAAATAGTTATTATTTATGACATCATATTAGACATTATTATGTACATTTAAACTTTATGCATCTAATTCATCTCATTGTGACTTCTATTTTTATGTACAAAATTTTTAAGGCAGGAGATGCAGAAACAAGAATTGTAACTTTACTAAAACGAGTATGTCATACTTTCAGGAAATATTCTAATGTTGAAATCCATCTACCGTTTTTAAAGCAACAATGATGAAAACAAAGGAACACCTGGGGAATGTGACTTGCTCATCTTTATGTCCCTAGAATCTAGCACAAGCTTGGAACATCATGGAAAGTCAATAAATATTTAGCGCTAAATTGAAACAAGGGGAAGATAATTTTAAAGTCATAGAGTATATTATGTTTTGCTAATGTAGTAGTTCTCTATTTTGCCATAACATATTCTCACAAATTTAGTTGCTTAAAACAATGTAAATTTATTATCTTACAGCTCTGCATGTCAGGAGTGTTGACATGGGTCTTAATATGCCAAGATAAGGCCAGGTATTGGACTGGATGACGTTCCTTTCTGGAGGCTCTAGGAAAGAATCCCTTTCCTTGCCATTCAAGCTTGTAGAGGCTACCACATTCCTTGGCTCATGAACTTCTTGTTCCATCTTCAAAGATAGCAACAGGGGATCAAGTCTCTCAGTGCATCCCTCTGACTCTCTTTTCCCTCTTCTTCTTTTATAAGGACTTATGTGACTAGATTAGCTGTACCCAAATAATGAAGGATAATGCCATCTCAAGTTCAGATGATTAGCAACCTTTTGCATCTGCAATCCTAATTCCCTTTTGCCACATAAAATAATATATTCACAGATTGTGGGAATTAGGATGTGGACATCTTGGGGGCCATTTTGACTCATCTACTAAGGTTTTAGTAAACTGTATAAAAATAAGAAGGCATTCACCTGGTACTTTTAGAGTTGTAATATAGCAATACAAGAGGATAGTATCCATGATACGTAATATTTTACTTAAAAGACTTGAAAAGGATACAAATCTATCATAGGCTATTGTAATATATCTAAAACATTATATAGAATAATTGGATTTTAAACATAACATTAATAGTTCATTTTAATTTTATCATTCTTTTCAATGAAGGGTTGAGCCATTAGGATTTATGCACACCACACTTCTAATTGTAAAAGCAGAAAATGAACCAACTTGTACTCTGTGATATAACAGTATAATTACTTCACACATCAATTCCATTTAAGATAAAAAGAAGACCATTTATATCAAAGGAAAAATATGAATGTTAAATATGTAGTCAAAGCACAGTCAATCATACAATTTAAATCGCCTTCATTTACTATCTTATTCGATTCCAAGAATGCCAGAGTCAGCATGCCAGCTCCATGGATTAAAGTAGGGTTTTGAGTCAGTATTTCAACAGTCAAATTTTTCTGCCTGGTAACAATGAGTATAATTCAATATTTAACTCATTAAGAAATTATTTATTTATTTATTTATGAATTGATTATGTCACTTTTATTATCAAGGTTTTTTTTATTTTGTCTAGGGGAAAATCCATCAAAAAGTAAAATATTTACATCAGTAGTGAAGCTGTCAACATTTCAAATCGAAATGACTGTATGACTGTCAATGTTTAGAAATAATTAATGTTCATATATATGATACAATAGTAAAATACTATACAGGGAAAATGGTCTTTATAAATATGAGATAGGCACAAAAATGTTAATTGAAACTTTTCTTACTGATCACAAACTATACCAAACATAGTGTAACACATATATTATTTACATCTAAAATTTATATTTACTATAAATATTATTTATATATGTTTATGTATTATAAATATGTATTAACATAATAGTTGTATTTATAATGGAGGGGAAAAAACCCTCATTGTACACTATTCAAATTGCAAAGGAAAATTAAAACTTTAAAGAACAACCATTGTCTCTGTCAATCTAGCATAGTTTTTAGCCATATCAAGACAGTCTTGAAATAATAATTAGCCAGGCGCGGTGGCTCAAGCCTGTAATCCCAGCATTTTGGGAGGCCGAGATGGGCGGATCACGGGGTCAGGAGATCGAGACTATCCTGGCTAACACGGTGAAACCCCGTCTCTACTAAAAAATACGAAAAACTAGCCGGGCGAGGTGGCAGGCGCCTGTAGTCCCAGCTACTCAGGAGGCTGAGGCAGGAGAATGGTGTAAACCCGGGAGGCGGAGCTTGCAGTGAGCCGAGATCGCGCCACTGCACCCCAGCCTGGGCAACAGAGCGAGACTCCATCTCAAAAAAAAAAAAAAAAAAAGACTTAAATGTGATACAACTTTTTTGTAAAAAATAGAAAAAAAATCATTTGAAGATTCTCCTCCCAAAAGCAAATTAGTAGAGACAGACACACACATATACATATTGACCACACACAAGTCAATTCTGTCTTAACTGACCTAGCCTATTTTATGTTATAATACATATAGAACATAGAAACTAAAGCTCTAAGTATACTATAAAGTTAAATTTTATAAATACTTGAAAAAAGTCCATACAAGGAAAACAACTCATCTTGCACATATCTGATATAGATTCATAGAATTCTACAGTGTTTTGTTCATCAAAGATTCTTGTGTTTCTCTAAATACATATCAGCTCCATGGTGAATTCATCCGTTTATGTAGAGCTAGAAAAATGTAAGAATACCCAATTTCTTCTTCTAGCTCTACTGGTAGGGGCACTAAAAAGATAAATGAAACTGAAACTGGAAGGTTTTACAAAGACCATATTAACAAACTGAAGAATTTTCAGGCACCAAGTTATATTTTTTCTATAATTCACCTGTGAGACAATATGACTCTATCTAAATATATGTAATTGGAGTGCCAGAAGGAAATGGAAGAGAAAGGTGAAAAGAGGTGGGAACAACAATAAGAATCAGTTAAGTTAAAGGGGCGTATTGTAAAAAGGTACAGTTATAAAACAAATAAAACAAATGAATAAAATAAGCCAGAAGAAAATATAAAATAGAATAATACGCATATGTAATGTAAGAAAAGAAAAAGAGGGAAGAAACACAGACATGTGGAACAAATGGAAAATAAACAGAAAAATGGCAGATTTAAAATCATGTCATTATTACATTAAACATAAATGAAATAAACAGACATTAAGAAAGAAAAGACTGTCAGAGTAACTTTAAGAAACAGAAAAGCAAGACCGAATTACGTGCTACATGCCTAAAATTTGAAACAGCCCAAACACCTATGAACAGGTGAATATAAAAGCAAATTTGCCAAAACCAAATAATAGAATATTTCTCATCAATAAAAATGATGAAGCTATTGATATAGTTAAGTACATTTCAAAATATTGTGCTGAGCAAAAGACATACATATAAATGCTGAATGATTCTATTTTCACAAAGTAATAGAACACTCACAACTATTTTCCAGTGACAGAAATCAGGTCTGATAGAAATCAGATCTGATAGAAATTAGATCCAGCTATATGTATACAGTTTTCAGCGGTAGGGGAGAAGGTGGGCCTGCATAAAGGAATTATGATGAAACGTTTCGGGCTATAGAAATATTTTACCTCTTGATTGGGGTGGTATTCAAACAGGTATATACTTTTGAGTAATACCAATAAGCTGTAAACTTAAAGTGGGAAATTCATTGTATTTTATGAAAATCATAATTTAATAAAATTGAGAAAGTGAATTAAATTAGAAATCAACAATATATCCAGAAATGCTCCAAAATTTAAAAATTAAACAATATACACTAAGGGCAGTGTTAAAAGGTGGTTTCCTGGATGTTTAAAATCACACATACAGTTTAATTTGGAGGTATGAGCTTAACAATATAATTAATAATAATGTGAAAATTGACTAGTAATTTAAAGTTACACAAAAAATTATTTATATGCCTATATGCAGACACAAACACACATATATATACAGAATAATTACCAATTGAAGCTGAGCGCATTTGTCTCATGTGAGTTTCTATAACAGAAGGATCCCGAGAACTGTAACTTCCCAATTCAGGATAAAAGCTGGAGCCAATGTCATCTGGAGGGTTGTGTCTCCCTTGTGGATAATTCTTGGCTATTCTAGGGTCCCAGTGCTCCAACACTGGATGATTCCAATGTATATATTTACCATCGAATTGTGGATTTCCATACCAACTGTAATAAAATACATGTAGATAATTATTCAGAGGTGGTAGTTCTTCCAAGTTAAGTTCAGGGGCTTTGGAAGGTTTCATAGTGATTTCAACACTTTTTAAATTCTTGGTATTTGTTTCACTGTTGATTCTGTCACTCTTTCGGAAATCAAAACTTTTTCCCAAATGAATAGTTCGTTGATGAAGTTCTGGAAGAAGGTCAAGTCCAAAAGGAGCTCCAAAAGTAGCTGTATTTGGTCTCAGCATTTTTAAACCCATCATCAGAGAGAAAATAAATAGAATAAAAAGTGCCAAAATGATGCAAGTCCTTCTCCGAAACTTTGCCATGATGACATACTTTAAACTCCAAAATAGTAAGTGTTTTGCTGCAATTTATTAAAAAAAGATAATTAGTGTTATCAACATTATTTTCCAATGTATTCAACATGAAAACTAAAATCCATAAATTTCATTACGTTGATTAATACTGATTTCATCATATATTGGTGAAATTAAGAAAGTGAAGTAAGATATTAATTATGGCCGGGCGCGGTGGCTCAAGCCTGTAATCCCAGCACTTTGGGAGGCCGAGACGGGCGGATCACGAGGTCAGGAGATCGAGACCATCCTGGCTAACACGGTGAAACCCCGTCTCTACTAAAAAATACAAAAAACTAGCCGGGCGAGGTGGCGGGCGCCTGTAGTCCCAGCTACTCGGGAGGCTGAGGCAGGAGAATGGCATAAACCCAGGAGGCGGAGCTTGCAGTGAGCTGAGATCCGGCCACTGTACTCCAGCCTGGGCGACAGAGCGAGACTCCGTCTCAAAAAAAAAAAAAAAAAAAAAAAAAAAAGATATTAATTATACCATCATATATAAATGTCTACAGTAAGGGTCTATGGCTAGAATAAATGGCAATATTCATTTGGATATATCACCATGTACATGCCAATTACACTGAGTCAGACGAACCTTTAGGAATTTTTATTTATGAAATTAAAATATGTTTTTCATTACTTGAACAGATTATATGTATACTGAATGTAGGAAGGGAACATTCTATGTGTATGAACTAAAATTTTATTTTTAAAAATCATTTATTTATTTATTGTAGAGACAAGGTCTACGTTGACCAGGCTGGTCTTGAACTCTTGGGCTCAATCAATCCTCCTGTCTGAGCCTCCCACATTACTGGGATTACAGGTATGAGTCACCACACCCCTCGCCTGAACTAACATTTTCTAAATCTAAGTGTAAAGTTTACAAATCACAGTTAATGAAAAGGAAATACGAGTATATAAAAATCCCAGTCATTAAACAGATTTTGCAAAAATTTTTTAACTAAGAACAATTTCACAAAAGGGAAAAATTACAAATTTGGAAAAACATTTTGAAGTGAAATAGAATCGGACAAAAATTTTTTTTTTTTTTTTTTTTTTTTTGAGACGGAGTCTCACTGTGTCGCCCAGGCTGGAGTGCAGTGGCGCGATCTCGGCTCACTGCAAGCTCCGCCTCCCGGGTTCACGCCATTCTCCCGCCTCAGCCTCCGAGTAGCTGGGACTACAGGCGCCCGCCACCACGCCCGGCTAGTTTTTTGTATTTTTAGTAGAGACGGGGTTTCACCATGTTAGCCAGGATGGTCTCGATCTCCTGACCTCGTGATCCACCCGCCTCGGCCTCCCAAAGTGCTGGGATTACAGGCTTGAGCCACCGCGCCCGGCCTCGGACAAAAATTTTTAAATGACAGTAGAGAAAAAAAGAATAATCACAAGTAAGATAGTCCCAATTTTTTAAAAAAAATTCAGTAGGCTGGGCATAGTGGCTCATGCCTGTAATCCCAGCACTTTGGGAGGCTGAGGCAGGAGAATCACTTGAGTTCAGGAGTTCGAGACCAGCCTGGACAACCACAGGGAACTTAATCCCTACAGAGTTTTTTAAAAATTGGCTGGGCATGGCGATGTGTGCCTGTAGTTCCCCAGCTGCTCATGAGCCTGAGAGGGGTAGATTGCTTAAGCCCAGGAAGTCAAGGCTGCAGTGAGCCATGATTGTGCCACCACACTCCAGCCTGTGTGACAGAGCAAGAAAACGTCTCCAAAAACAAAATTAATTTATGACTCTGCAAATCTTACTGAACAGAGGTTATAAAAAGTAATTTATAACTTCTGAAATGGTACTATATGTGTTTTTGTTTTAGTAAGTATGTTTATGGACATATATTAATGCAGTGCTTCTTGGCTAATTAAGAAAAGACACTATTGCTGTGTGTGTGTATTTATGTATGAGTATATGTATATAGGTACATATACATCATACGAATGAAGTATTCAATTCTTTTTATATACAAATTTCTTATTAGAAAGGTATTTGGCACAATGCTGACACTGATTGCTTTATAAAATATGAGTTCTATGATACATCATGGTGCTGTTATTCTAGAGAATTAAGTTAGAATAGACTAACTCCAATAGAAAAGACAGACAAGTGAAACTTCCTACAAACTGCTGCTTCTATTCTACATGTATTTAAGAAACACTAAAGTAACCAAGTGTATTTCTTTAACAGCTAAATCTTAAGGTCAATCCTGTTTAACTGTGAATAGTGAATAATATAAAGAACAATATAAAAGAATAGTATAAAAGACATATGTCTAGCTTAGGACATATGTCTAGTTTAAGACATATAAAATAAACATTCAAAAAGAAATCTGCCAGCTTAAAAGCTCTTTTCTACTTCTTGTGTTCCCTGTGAATCACCAGTCCTGCCCTTCTCCCTGCCTAAGGGCAACTGCTTGACTTTTGTGTTTTCCATTACACCTCTTCTTTCTTTATAGTTTTCCCACCACACAAGCATATCTGACTAAAGTTAATTGTATTTTGTCTGTTTCAAACTTTAAGCAAATATGGTGTGTGTACATATATACATTATATATGTGTATATATGTATACTATATATACGATACATATACCATGCATATATATCAAGGCATGCAGCTACATAAACACGCGTATGTGTACACATGCATGTACATATACATGTATTTACATATTATGCATTTTGTTATATGTGGACACGTCATATATTCGCATATTTTATATATATATGATTATATATACGTAATTAAATGTTATTTAAATTCATAAAACTCTTGGGAAACAATATTAATTACTACATCTTTTCTGATACTTTACCTGGTATCCTAACTCTTCCACATCCCTGCATTCCATCACGTCAGTTCCTTCCCTCTCTAATAAAAAGCTATGTAAATGAACTTTCAGTAAAGGAATAGGTAGACAAGTCTGGAGATTTTCTTTTAATAACTATATACTGGTAAAACGTTCCTCCAGAAGGTATCTAATTAATTACAAATGAGGACTTAATGACAGTGGAAAACCTACCAAAACACCAATTAAAACTAATGATCAAAATTGACTTTATCAGGTAATTTTTAATAAATAAATATGACCATTAGTCTGCAGAGAAGCTGTACTGAGAAAAACACAGAATCACTGCTGTGACATTCCTGTTAAAAATTAATCCAGATCCTGCCTCAGCCTCCTGAGTAGCTAGAACTACAAGCATCAGCCACCACGTCCGGCTAATTTTTTTGTATTTTTTTAGTAGAGACAGGGTTTCACGGTGTTAGCCAGGATGGTCTCAATCTCCTGACCTCGTGATCCGCCCGCCTCCGCCTCCCAAAGAGCTGGGATTACAGGCATGAGTCACCAGGCCGGGCCAGGCAGAGCTGGCAGTGAGCAGAGATCGCGCCACTGCATTCCAGCCTGGGCAAAAGAGCAAGACACCATCTCAAAAAAAAAAAAAAAATTAAGCCAGATCTAATCACGAGGAAGCATCAGACAATATATTAAAGAAAGGATACACACATACACAAAAATACACATATATTCATACATATATGTACACCACATACATACACTATATATAATGTATGTTTACATACAATGCAACATATAATAAGTAAAGGCGTGTGTGTGTGTGTGTGTGAGAGTGTGTATAATGGTAAGCAAATGTGGTAAAATATTACCATTTGGTGAATATGCAGGAAAAGTATACAGAAATTGTTTGTGCTATTTATCCCAGCAGTAAACTGAAGCATGTGAGCTGTTAACATACCTGCTTATTTCTGGAAAGGGCTAAGTCATAAGGTCTTTCTAACCCTCAACTACATGACTCTACGAAGTGAAACTTCTACATGTGAGTTGTGGCAGTCCTGTTGCACTAATAGGTATAAAAGGATGATACAACCATTTTGGCATGCCATTGTAATTTGTTGTCTGAAATTTTCAAATTATTGACATCACAACAAATATTTCCCCCTTTGCTTAAAGGGAGAATTATGATGAGACATGAAGCAAAAATAATATTTTGGATGTAATATCATATCAACTATTATGATACATAATATCATATCAAGTGTATTAAAGATACACACAGAAGGAAATAAACATGTAAAATAGTTATGTCTGGGTGATAAAACAGTGATTTTCTTACTATTTTCTAAAAGTAGAACATAATACTTCCTAAAGAAAAGGTCTGGATAGGTATTCTATAAGGAAAAAAACAATGGTAATGAACGTTGGAAGAGTTACAGAGACAGGAGAAATAAGTAACAGATTTAGAAATTAATAAGGCATTGATTTTTGAAATGTTGACTTCAGCTAAATGGCGAGATGCATGAAAGATCAAGATACATAATAAATCTGAAGATGTAAATTCAAATCAGCCACGCTTAGTTGTGTGATCCTGGGCAAGTCATTTAGCCTTTTCTTAAAAAAGAGGGTATCTGTTTTGCCTACTGATAAAACTGTTCTGTGAATCATGCAAGACAATTTGAAACAGTAATGTTTTATCAAAGAGTAAACACTAATGAATTTATAAATAAATGAAAAGTGAAGAAATAAAGGAAAAAAAGGAAATTTTAAAAAATGTCTTAGGTTCATTTTCTAGATCTACACATGAATACAAAGCACAAAATGTCCATTTATGGAAGCTGTTTTTTTTTCTCTCTCTCCCTCTCTCCCCTATAAATGTAATTTCTTAAGCTGATCCCTCTGTCTTCTCATTTTACATTACTTCATTCATTCAATTAAAATGTGTGCATCACATCATTATAGATGACACACAAGCTCAATTTTAAAAGGTATCTACTGGCTCTGGCTCAACCTCCATATCTCAATTAAGTCATCTCAGCCTAAATAAACACAGATGGGCACTGAGTTTTAAAATATGAGCTCTGTAGTTCAAATGCCTGAGTTCAAATTCCAGCTATGCCATTTTTTAGTTATCTGACCTACAAAACTGACCTATCTTTCTGAGTTCCTTTCCTCACCTGTAAAATGAGCTATTACTTCACTCATGGGATTTTTGTGAGGATGAAATTAGTTAATATTGTAAAACTCTCAGAATCATGTGGCTTAGTATAAGACTAAACAAATATGAGCAATTGTGTATGATGATGATTAAAGATGGGTGTCTGGGAAGCAATTAAAATAGAACACATTTTATTCTAAGTGCCTATTCTCTATATGACCAACTATTGAAATACCAGTCACCTTCAAGTCAACGTTGAAATGCTGCCTCTTCTTGATACCTCTCCTGATTCCACAGTGGAAAGTACTTACTCCTCATATATTTCATTAACAGTATTTACTTTTTAAATTGTCATTTCTTATGTATTATATCATGCTGTGCAGTTATATTTATATTCCCTACTAGATTGCTCCTTAAGTTTCAGAAATAGAGTCTTTATGTTCACATTCTAGTAGAGTATAACACATCTTTCACATAGTGTTAAGTGTTCAGCTTAAATAGTGGTTCTTTAGTGTTTCATTGGTATTTTGGCAGTATATATATATATGTGTGTGTGTATATGTATATATGTGTGTGTATATATATGTATATATAGACTGTGTATATATAGACTACTGACCGTATACACACTTGATAAGTTTACAGTGTATACTGAACATATTATAAAGAATCATAAAGATCCAATAATTTTAAAAATCCAATTTAATGAAAAAAATCATCTTCAACACTGCAAAACCACAATGACCCTTGAGATGCCTAAAATGTCTGATCTTGCACGAAAGGGGTGGAGGAATTAATTTAGCTTCAATAAATGAAAAGTTTTATAAGTCACCATAGAAAAAAAATTACAAGTTAATTGCAGATATGTTTCCAAAGCAGGGACCTACTCAAAGTATTGGCTACTGAAAATTTGTTTTCTCCTCAAAAGGCTGTTTACACTACTCACACACAATAGGTTCTTTTGAACCTATCGCTTCTATTTTTTGAGTTTTGTGCTTTTAATTCTTTGAAATGCTGACTTAAAGCTTAGTGATGTCTAATAAAAAATTATTGGACATATCCAGCTAGCTAAGAGATCCCAAGAGATTCAGAAGCAGGGTGGTATGAATTACTACTTCAAAAATTATTTGCTTTTATCATGCAACTCAGAAAATCCAAAAAGACTGCCCCTTTTAATTATTATTAACTAAACTAAATCACACAGATTTTTGGTGCTTTTTTAAAAATATATATTGTTTTCTTCTAATTTTATTTTGTATGAAGCCACCGGAGATAAATATAACTCAATAGTAGAAGACACATCTGCAACTTTCAAAATCAGTTTCAAAATCAATTCTTGCCCAGGTCACTTTTATTGTAAACACTTGTACCCTCTGGTTAACAGAAATTCAGTTAGGTTTAGATTCATCCTTCCTTTCTAACCTGCACAACAACCTATGAAGTAGAATTTCTTTTAACTTCATTTTACAGATGATGAAACTGAGCAGTTGGTAACTTTTTCAAAAACCTGTGGGTCAGCAAATGGCCAAGCAACCAATCTAAGGCTAATCACCCAGCAAGGAGCAGATCAAGTCCGGCTCAAGAACTCAAATTCTTGTCTATGCTATTCTGCCTTCCTTCAAGGTATTAGACAAATCAAATTTAGAGGATACACCACAGTTATTTTTGTGACATAAGATGAAAGCTGCTGCTATATGGTTATGTTTTCAATTACGGATTATGTACTTAATAAACAATGATTAACTGTTACCTACTCCATAAACTGTAGCCCAAACTTAAAACTAAAGACAGCTTATTCTATTTTCTGATCATACATTCACTATTCATCACACAAATAACAGCAACAGTTCTGGAAATGGTGTTTTCATTGTTGTGATTTTTTGTTTTGGGGGGTGTTTTTTTGCATTGAGCCTGGAAATCCACAAATTCACAGCACTCCTGTTTTTTTCAGGTGTGATACACCTGAAATAGATGTATTGTCATGAAAGTGATTTGCAAACAACGTGACACAGTATCACCAACATCTAGGTTTTACTTTATATATTTTTTCAAACTACTGCCCCAATACTTGAACGTGAAGAGCCTATTTCAGTTCCATTTTTCTTATTTTCAAGTTCATAATCAACATTATCCCCCCCTTGTTGTTTTATAGCACTTCCACATTTTCATGTTTAACACTTATCCGTACGGTCTTGCAACAACAAAACCAGTTACAACTGCCTGTACTTCAAGTTTCTTCTTTGGAAAAAGGAACACCAAAAACACTAATCCAGCATTGTTGCATCCCCAGACTTAGCAAAGGGTAAGAGTCTAAGATGACAGTGCCAAACACGTTAACAGGTGAATTGAAAAACCATCTCCAGCGGCCTCGCCATCCGGCGGTTTCCTCCCGATGCCCAGAGGCGCTGAGACAGGCGACAGCAACCTTTCCGCTGCACCCTGAGCCCAGCAGGCCTCGGTCCTTCCACTCTCCCGGTCGGCTCAAGGCTCAGAGGCAGTCTTGGGGAACAAGGAGAAGGTGCTGAAAAAGGCTTTCATTCGTCCCGAAATCTCCAACTTGTCTGGGGGACGAGGAAAAACCGAGGCGACAGCAGGTTCCGTTTCAAAGAGGAGGCGGCGACGAGGCCGGTGCGGTGGGGATAAAGCAGTGTATAAGGCAGTAGAACTAATGCAGACTAATACAGGCGTAAGAGTGACAGCTTAGGTTAATGGGGGGTCTGGGGGTACAGACTCGCCGCTCGGCGCCACCAGTTACCTGCCAGAGGGGCGCCGGGTCAAAGGACGCCAGGAGGAAAGCCGCCACCAGATTGGTTGGCGGGAGAGCGCGCAGGCGCCCGCGGTGGACCTCGTGCCCCTTGCCGCCACCGCCGCCGCCTCTATGGGGTCCGAATCGTGCAGCTACTCACCAGCGTCGGGTAATCCGCTTCCTGCGGGGTCTCGGCCAGAGGAGAGGTTGAGACCCCTGAACAGAGAGCAGACTGCCGCCGCGCCGCGGGCCCAGGCAGCCCTTCCTCCCCGAAGGCGCGCGCAGAGCGTTCCGGGAGCTTTCAGGGGCGGGACGGCAGGGGCGGGATCACGGAGCGGGCGGGGCTCGGGGGGTCTCCCGGAGCCTCCAGTCGCGGGTCTAAGAGGCCTAGGGCGGGAGCGGTGCGGAAGAAAGAGAGGACTGCGTTTCGGGACTTTCTGTAAGAGGGGAAAGACGTGTAGATTGGAGTCAGACTGCACTCCCGTCCTATTTCTGCAAGTAGAACTCACTGCCCTTAGAAACGGTCTTCTGAGGCTCAGCTGGGAGGCTCTAACTGTATTACAGAGGACACATTTTTGTTTGTTTTTATGTGAAACATTCACAAGTTGCTTGTACCCCGAGTATACTGGTTTTCGAACTTTCTAAGTTGAGGAACTGTTTTGATTTTTTAAAAAACAGAACTTTACTTGGAAGCCCAAGGTAGGCAGATGCAGATGGCGTTTTTAATTTGCGAATGTATTCTATAAAGTCACATCTGTACTGAAATACTAGAAATAATTGACGATAAGTCAGATGTAAAGAACAGGAACTTTTGAAACAGGATTACAACTGAAGGTTTCCATTTTACATTCGCTTCAGAAAACAAGAAAATGCTATCTTTTATTTGCTTGCATAGTAACAGGAAATCCTTATTCAAGCTAGAACTTGCTGATGTGAACAGTTTCATAAAGGCTCTCCTTAAAAATACTTTTTACGCCAATTTTAATTGGGAAATATACATACAAGTATATCTCATGTGCATATCTTAAAGAAGAAGAATGAAAAATGCCCAGGTACCCACTACAGAGCTTAAGAAAAAAAATGCCAGTATTTTTGAAGCCTTCTAGAAAGGCCTCTCTGAAAGCATCTCCTTCCTTCCGTTCACCGTTAGGATGATTTTTATATTGCTTATTCCGTTGCCTTTCTGAAAATTCGGTTACATATGTACGATTCCCTAAAAATACTTTTTTCCTGGTTTTATATTTTATATGTGAATCATTCTTCATTTTTCCCCTTTTTTCACTACCCATTTAGATTTTGAGAGGTTTTGAGATTCGTCTATATACAAGTCCGTTTCCCATTAACTAGACTGACACATCGTTGTCCTGCTTAGACTTTTAAGTTTTTGCTGGCAAGAGCATCTGATTGCTCTTTTAATTTGCATTTGCCCTTTTTTTAAAGCCTGTTCTTAATTTTGTCTCATTTTTTTAATTGCTTGCTTTTGAAAATTATTTTGTAGATAATATTTAGTTTTTCTAGTTTAATTCTCTCTTGTAAGTTACGTACTTCAGTATACAGCTTTTTGAATTTAATAATATTTTACATTTTAATTTTGTGCTTTTTGCTTTCTTGCTTACAAGATTCTTCCCAATATAAGAGCAGAAACTATTCTTTCTTCTACAAGTTTAAAAGTTTAATTGTAACAATTTTAGACACAGAAAAGGACAAATAATAACATAATGAACACCCATGCACTCAACTCTATGTATTAAAACATTTTGCAAGCCCCTCCTCCTGATGATTCTTCTCTAAAATTGCTTTAACTATACTTGGCGCTTTACTCTTTCATTTGAATTTTAGGATGAGCCAGCCAAGATCCATTTTTAAAAATTGGATTTTAATTGGGCATTTTATTCAACTTAAGAATTGAATTTAAAGATTATTTTAGTGAGATGTCTTATCTATGAACATGGTATATTTATTTTATTCAGATACTTTATGTGCTACTGTGCTTTGTAATTTATTGAATATCTTTCATTATATTGCCTCCTAGTTTTATTACTAAAATTAGAGATCTCTGTCTTTAAACTCTATTTGCTAATTGTTCAGTCACATTGTATTAAAAGAGCATCAATTTCAATATATTGGTACCATCTCCAGAAGCTTTGCTGAATTTTTTTGATTGCTTGCTTTATTTCCTTGTTACATCTTTGGATGACCTATATAGCTAATCATATCATTTGTAAGTAAGAATAATGGTTTCCTTCTTTCTCTCTTTTTAAACCACTTATTCAGTTTTTTCTTCTATTTAACAGAGCATCCAGTGCAATGTTTAATGGAAGTAGTAATGGCATTCTTGTCCCATTCATCTCTTTACTGCGATACTGCTAACATTTTGTAATGATAACAATGTTTGCTGTGGGTTTTTGGTAAATACTTTATCAGGATTATTAAGTGTTCAGTTTACAGTTCATAATGTTTTATTGTTTGCTTTTGTTTTTAACCATGAGTGACAGCTTAATTAATTAAATGCATTTGATTGATTAACAGCTTAATTGATTAAATGCACCCATAGAGATAATCATTGTTCCCTATTCTAATATATTTATGGGAATGATTAATACATTTTCTGATGTCAAATGAGAGGGAGAGAATTTTATTTTATAAATATGTTAGTGCATGCTCACTTGCTTAAAAACCGGGTACTTTATGACTGCCAGTGTAAATAAATTAGGGCAAGTAGATTCTCATTGCATCACCCTCTGTATCTGTCAGATTCATTGCACAATGGTGTTTATAAACTGGATTAGAATTGCTGCTAGTGCCCCATCTTGTAACTCTGACTGCTCTACTTATCCCCTGCTATTGTCAGGGAATGTTGAGGTGGCAATGATAGTAATAATGTTGTTAATATTCTTTTTTTCTTTCACATCACTTTTTTCACAGTGCTTTTATGTAGTTTTTTTTTTTTTTTTTTACTTGACATCACTGGAAAGTAAGCAAATATGTTTTGTTATAATTATCACATATATAATGTTTTTGCATTCTGAATCTTGATTTTATTTTCAAATATGGGATGGCCATAATAGCTGCCACATCCAATTTTTTTATCTCTCATGTATACATTGATTTTTAATTAGTTCAATAATTTTCTGAATGTAAACAATATAGAATTTAGTTAATTAATAAGCACTGATGGGAAAGGTCTCCAAGATAAATGAGCAAGTGATTAGTATGTTATTACTTACAAGAGAAGTTCGTGTTATATTAATATAAATTTTAAATATATATGTGCATGTATGATATATAAAAATATCTGGAAGGATATATGCATTGTTACCTATAGTGATGTAAGGGCAGGGGAATGAAGAATTTTCTTTTTTACTCTCTGTAGTGCTTTTTTTTTTTATATGAGCCCATATTTATGTATTTTTTAAATTAAAAATACAGCACCAGAAGAATATGCCATTCATCTAATAGATGGTTTCTTGAAAGGAAAAAGAGCTGTATATAAATTCATTTGTATCGTAAATAGGAATTTTTTTTTTAGCCACATGAATTAAGCATTTTATTTAATTATCAAGGACCACCTTAAATATTACTTTAAAAAATTCAGTCCTATATTGAAAATAGGTATCCTGATAACTTCCAGAACATTATTCGGAACACCCGTTCCCCCAACTAAGATAAATCCATTGCCGGATGCTGAATAGACTTCGCCCGTTACCACTTTGGATTTCTTGATAGTCTTATACTTCCATCTTCCATCGTAATGTGTTCAGCTCAGCTTCCTAGAAACATTGGAACAACGGTTTAGAAAAGTTTGCCCAATAATCCGGCACCCTCCAGGTTTTTAACAGTGAATAATGTTACTTGTGCAAGTCAGAATCTGATACCAATTAAATGGTGACAGCTTTGCCAATAAACAAGAATATGCTCTTCCATGGCTAGGAAGGGAGACTGCCCACAGCTGACATAAATAGACATTTTAAGTGTGTTGCATCAGGAGTAATCAGTCACTGAGAGTCCAAAGACAAAAATGATCCAAAGAAGGAAGAATGAAAAAAAAAAAAAAAATCCCCCATTTTTTTCTTTTTTGTCAAATTCTTGTATGGAAGGATTCTAACACAATAAACTAATAGTAGCCTTTGGTTTATTCTAATAGGCATTTATTAAAATCATAGTCCCCACCCCACAAGATCCTTGAGGTTAATCCTATCTTGCTACTAGAAAAGCAGCAGCCATTAATCATATCTTTTGACATCAGCATTGAAGAGTCTTCTTTGTATTTCCCAGACCTAAGCAAACAGTTACACCTTCAACCATCTTTTTCTTGCCTCTATTTCAGTGGGCCCTATTGTTTGTCTCCTGATTATTTCATGTCTATTTTTCCTCTGTCCTAGAAGTTTATTTCCTAGCCATATGCCATTTATGTCTTTGCTCATTACTCCTCTCACTGAAGATGAGAAATCAATTTCTGTCCATATCCTCTCCACTTACATTAATCAGAGATACATTTTGTAAGCAATAGAAATTGAATCTGGCAAACCTAAAAACAAATAGACTATGCAAAAAGTTACAGAATTTAGCATGAAGATGAAGGCTAGTACATTAGGTAATGGCAATGGGCAGGAAACAAGAGGGGCTAGGAAATTGGAAACACAGCCTCATGTAACAGTATAGATTATGGCACTGCTGCTTTCAGGGCTGCCCTGAACTCAATGCTGCTGACACACTATGAGTGACTTCTGAACTCTGCCTGTGTTATCTACCTTGTTGCTTCAAGATTCAAATTTTGGATTGAGATCATTTGATTAGCTTACTCTAGGCTGTATGTCTTTTCCTCCTTAACTTCCTTGAAGTAGAGCCCAGAACTTTTGGCTTATTTAATGGGAAATTGGGCACAAAACACACAATATATTATTCTTCCAAAAACCTGAAGGATCTTTAGATTCTAAGTAGTAACAAAATAAAATAAATCCCCAAATAGTCCAATTATCCATCACAGTATGCTTCACTGTCCATATAAAGTTCATTTTATACTTACTGATTATTTTATTCTTTTAATCCCTATACATTTATAGGGAGTAATATGAAACAGCAATCATTTCTTAATTAACTAAATTGTTCTGTTCTTTTGATCATATCTTGTGTTTATGAAGGTATAACTTGGATATTCCTTGACACAATTTGGGATGCAAAGAATGTAACTCCAAGAAGTGCCATGAGTAAACCACTAAAGTTTCCACCAGTTTATAGCAGCAGATAATTCAGAAAACCAAACTTTCATTGTTCCCCCTAATGCTCTAATCCTTTCACTGTACCTACCAGCATCCTGACAGCAAGGAATCCATTCTAACTCTATCTCACATACATTCACCAACTATGATCAGACCAAGGAAAAAACTTGCCTTGGTAGGCCATGATTAAAATTCACTGGCCTCGTAGTGGTCACAGGTTTTAGGGTGACTTCTTGATGCATTAGATAAGGCTCTTCTAAGAATTGATGTACGTAACCCAGAATTAAACTCAGTGTAGGTAACTTCTAACTAAACAGGCCAAGCCCCTTTGGTGAAAGTTTTTCTCATTCTCTGATCCAAGTACTTGCCCAGGTCATGGCCCTCCTGAGTGATGGAGATGGGAGAGGGTTCTGCCTTCCCGAATAAAGAAGGCAGAAAGTTCACCTGTGATTGAATGATGCTGTTAGATGCCAATGCATTGATTTACTAGATATGGAATACTTCTCCTTAAGGAAACCCTATCCTGAAGGAAACCCTATTCTGCAAACAGGCATGGTGGCAGCTAAGGCAGATGCATGTCCTTAGTGGAAACCAGAGCCAGCAGGAAGATGTAGCACTTCCTGAGTTCGGAAATGACTCCACCAGTTGATATAGGGCCTCTCAGTGTGTTGATGGAAGGAAGTCCCATGTTTTATGATTGAGCATTAGTGTCATACCACAATCAGCCACTCCCCAAATGTTGCATCACTCAAACTCCAGGTTTTACGGAGAATTTCCAAAGGTATTAGGTTTGGGTTTCTTCCTTCGTAGGATGCCATGGGTTATTTAAACAAAGCAACCTAATCTTTCTCTTGCCATGATACCACCCTCTTCTGCCACGCAAAAAGAAGCAGTTTGCAAAAGTCAGTAAAAGAAAAAAAAAAAATGCCTTGTTATTTCTCAAAATAGATGAGCTCACTTGTCTTCTATTTATATAAGAGAGACCACAGTAATTTCTCAACAGTATCAGCTACAAGGTGATTTTCTGTGCCTGCTTATTCTAAGAAGTAGCTGGCAATTTCTCTTGTTAAAAGAGAAAAAGAAAAAAACATATATTTACTCACTGATAAACATTTTTCTATTAGAGAACCCAATTAAATAGCAGGCCTGTGTTGTATACATCTTTTATACACCCTGTAATGTCAGGTTCCATGAAAGCAGTTCAGAGATTGTCTAATTCAGAGCTGGGGCTCCAACCCCCAACACATAGTAGGTGCTTATAGGCTTATAGTAGGATGATAAAAGTTCCCGAAGATATAGAGGTCCTAATCCTCTGAACCAGTGAATAATAATTCAAATGGCAAAAGGGACTTTGCAGGTGCGAGGAAGGATCTTGAGATGAGAGTTGTCTGGATGGGCCCTAAATATAATCACATATGTCTTTATAACAGGGAGGCAAAGGGAGATTTGACAAAGAAGAAGGCAGTGGGACTACTGAAAAATGCTAGGCTGCTGGCTTTGAAGATCAGACTAGGGACCAAAAGTAAAGGAAAGCAAGTGTTTCTTTCAAGCTCTAAAAGCCAGAAAAGGCAAGAAAAACCTTCAGAAGGGAGAATGACCATGATAATACCGCAATTTCAGCCCAGTGAAACTGACTTCAGACTTCTGACCTCCTGAACTGCAGGAGAATAAATGTATGCTTTTTAAGCTACCAAGTTTCTGCTAATTTGTTCTAGCAGCCACAGGAAACTAATACAGTTTTCAACAAATATGTGTTGAATAAATAAATCAATGAACAGTAGGGATTCAGTAAATATTACGTTAATTATATGATGCCCAGATTGGTTCCTTGAGTGTGAGAGAAACATCATTCTTTAAGTGTATCTGCAGAGTAAAAGCTAAATGCATTAATATAAACTGAGTTCTTATTTACCAGTTTTTATTCTGGTTGTTTTTGTTGGTTTTGGTTTGTTGAGATGGGCAAATATGTTAGCTTCGTAATTTTTTTTATTTTGTTATGCATTTATTCACAATGTTGAGGGGTGCCTACTTTCAGAATACATATATTCATGACAAATCTCCACCTCCTAGGAGTTTGCCATCTACCAAGAAACACAGAGATACACAGTGTGTGGTTTATATTATCTACTTACCACTGTTTGGGTTACTGCAATTATTTTTGTGTATATGTCTGTATCTCAAAAGTGTTTGTGCCCCTGCAGGGCAGTCTTTTCTGCATTCATCTATTTACAGCATCTAACACAATGCTTTCCACATAGCTAGACTTCAGAAATATTTAATTGAATGTATCTAGTGGCCAGAAATTCATGCTTTATTGACTGAATAAGAAATTAAGGAAACACAGTGTAAGAGTGTGTGGGGGGAGTGTGTATTTGTGTGTGTGTGTGTTTATACATTTATGTATGATAATTTGGTGGTAACATTTTGCTGTTCTTGGTTTTCAAAATAAATTCCCCGAGTATGATGTCTACTCATCTTTTAAAATAAGAATATGCAACAATAAAAGCAAAGCTTACCAATTTACCATATATAATTTTACAGCAAAAATTTTTATATAAAAATATGTTTGTATTTTATATAAATTATTTGTATATATGTATTCATATAATCTATATGTATTTATATATAATTTTATATGTATTCCATATATGTGCTATCTCTAATATGTTATGATTCATAGAAAAGGATAATGTGCTCCCAAAAATATGTGCTAAAAATACATAATACAAATTTCATACATACATTTGCACTGCGTTTGTGGGTATAGAATTGGTTATGAGATACAACATATCTTTATTCCACAACATTGACTTTTTTTACAATTTATGTAACTTGATCAGGAAAAGTATAGAAATAAAGATCAAAACAATGTGAAAATAGTGACTATAAAATATTTTTCAAGTGACTATCAATGATATTTCATTAAAAACACAAGATAAGGAAATTTTATTCTGGGTTTATTTACTAAGGAACAAAATATTTTGGCTTCTCTTAATTTTTTATCCTTCAATTGTGATTTCTTTCTGCATATGTTCAAGCTCACCAGATAACTCTCATCTTCCTAGTTGTCGCTGTGGCATTTTTGCCTCCAGACCTGAGATTTATTTTCCCTCAAGCTCCTACTGTGGGCAGCTCAGTGGCATTCCCTATACTAATCTGTAGCTCCAAAAGCTCTTACTGCCCGTCAGTGCCTGGCTTAGGCTACTTATTAACTTCCTGTCTAATTTCCACAGTCTTACATCTGCTGGAACTTTGTTGGATTTATGGCAACTCATAGAATTTTAGACTATTAAGAGACATTAAGTTTGAGCGGGACAGTGTTTATTTTACTTAGTAGAATAATCTCTTCTACAACATTCCAAACAGGTGGTAGCTATACATTGAACAGCCAAGAATAGGTGACTGATTCTCACAAAGTCAGGACAAATTGCTGCAATATTTTTATCAAAATAATTATAAATGCGTTTCCTACTTTCTTCCATACAGGTTTCCTAGCTCTCTTTATGAAGCTTTACAAAATACTGTAATACCTCTTCTAAACGAAAATAAATGAATGAATGTTTCTAATTTTCTTTAAAAACATTTTAACCCCTTTAAAAATTCTCTGCAACTTTGCAAAACATCTTGATAATATCCTTAAGTGTGACAGCCAGAATAGAATAAAGAAATGAATTGCCAGTACAGAATACAGTCTATTTTAGAAAATATTGTCTGTGCAACCTGATATGCCCAGTCAGGAGGAAAGAAAGGCACTGATTCTTCATATCAACCCTACTCTAAATTTTAGGGGGAAAACTTCTGGTGAACACAATTCTGGGTGAACTAACTAATGTAGCTACACAACCTCTCTCCCACACAAAGAAATGCTAAATCAGGTGTAATTTTAAAATATTTGGTTTTAATATGTAACCTGAGAAGGGGAGAGAGAAAAAAATTCTAAGTGTCAAGAACAAGTAGAGAATTTGAAGCCAGTGACTTGGTGGAGAAGATTAGAATGGATGAAAGACTCTTTCCTAACTTCTGAAGCTGTAGCATTCAGCCAAGGAAATGCGACAACTTATTCTTGCATCATAAGAATTTTTTTTTTGATTTGACAGAATTGCAAAGAGAACTTGCAAAGTTAATCATATTAAGATTGGTAACATGCTTCTACCAGAAATAATAGGTAAAGTATAAAAATCATAGGATATAGATTATTTCAACTAAGCACTTAAGGGAATTTATTTATTGTACATGCATAGCATCCTGTACCTGAAAAAATAATTCACTTTATTTTAGATAACATTAGTATGTAGAAAACCTTAGCACATTCTAGGCCACAAAAGGTTGTTTCAGGAAATACCAAATAATAACATATAAACTGTATTATTTGACAAATATTCATTGAAATTAATAAACAGTAACAAAACAGTTGCCACTCATCAGGTATGGGAATTAAATGACACAAACCAATGATTCATGGATTAAAAAATAACTAAAAGTAGAGATTATATTTAGAATAAAATTATTTTAGAAGGGCTTTATGTTAAAATATGAACATTAATGTAAACCCAAAAACTCAAAGAAAGGGAGAAATAGTGGTAACAGAAGAAAGTAATAAAATAGAAAATAAAGACACAAGAGTCTTTAAAAAAATAAACTATTAAAAATAAATAGACCTCCAACAGAAATTAGGGAGGGCAAGAAAAGGAACATATAATATCAGGAATTGAAAAGGAGTAATAAAAGTACCATGAGCTTTTAAAAAGTCATCAGAGAATGCTAAGAATAACTTAATGCCAGAACATTTGAAAACTTAGATGTTAATATCTTTAAAATGTATAAATGGCCAAAGCACACTCAAGAATAGGAAACCTGGGTGGGTGCGGTGGCTCACACCTCTAATCCTAGCACTTTGAGAGGCCAAGGCAAGTGAATCACGAGGTCAGGAGTTTGAGACCAGTTTGGCCAACGTGGTGAATCCCGATCTCTACTAAAAATACAAAAAATTAACTGGGCGTGGTGATGGGCACCTGTAATCCCAGCTACTTGGGAGGTTAAGGCAGGAGAATCGCTTAAACCTGGGAGACCGGAGGTTGCAGCGAGCCAAGCTCGCACCACTGCACTACAGCCTGGGCGACAGTGCGAGACTCGTCTCAAAAAAAAAGAGAAAAGAAAAGGAAACCCGAACAGACCAATAAAAATTTAAGAATGGGTCATTAATCAAACATATACTCACACTAACCAAAATAGTTATAATAATAGCATCAACTGCAGAGGCAATAATGTAAATAATAGCAAGAACCCATTAGGCATATGAAGTTTTACAAGAGATAACTAATAAACATTCAGGGAAACAAACAGAATAACCTTATATCTCAGGCAAGTAGGGCTAAATTTTACCTGAGTGGTGGTGGGCACATGCATTTTATACTTTTAACAAATTAAAAATATTCTGTAATTTAAAAACAAAAGATCTAGGAGGAATTTAGGAACACTTGATAAGAATAATTTTAAGTATATTCTCCATGAAAGACTTTTCTAAGTCAGACTTGATTGGAGACTTACCTTAACTCAGTGCATATTAGCTATTAGGTGTTCATAAATTATCCCAAGACATCTCTCCGTTTTCATTTAGGTTGCTTAGAAACTAGTACTCTCAGAACATGGAGTGGAAAGGGCGATCATGGTAGCAACAGACTGAGGAGTGAATTTGCACTTGTGACAAGTGTAGGTAACTTCATCTATTGTGGTACAGGAAGTGTCCAGTTGAACATGTAGAGTTAGCTGCCTAGTCAGTTGAGTTTAAACACAAATCTTTGAGACCTAGGAGTATGGATGTTTTTGTTAAAAATTGTCCTTAAAAGTTTTCTGAATTAATAACTTTTATATTGCCAATTTATCTTAGTAAGAAAATCTACTAGGGCAAGAGGACATTCTTATAAAATCCTGTATGGATCTCTAATGTGTCCCATTAGAATACATGTGAGAGTCATAAAAAGAAGAAATAACGGTACTCAATAGCTATAAAAGTAATTTTGAGTCCTGGAAAGGGCAAAGGCCATGGCATTAAGATGACTGATAATATCCAGTTGTAGCCAGGATGTGGAATATGTGTATTCTCACATTTTATTGGTGTGAATATTAATTGGTAGAACCTTTCTGAAGGGAAATTTGGCTGCACTACTCTTTGAGTGAGCTATTCTATATTTAGGTTTTTTTTCCTACAAAACTGTACCCATGAGAAGAAACTGTGCACACAGTGAGCTTTCTTTGTAAATGACATGAAAAGATGTCCATGTATAATTTTTAAGAGGAATGAATTTGCAAAATTGTGTAATTTACGTAAAGATATATCTGTATCAATTTTATATGGTTGGCATAATAAATTACCACAAGTTAAGTGGCTTAAGCAACGCAAATTTATTATCTCACAGTTCTGTAGGTCAGAAGTCAGACATGGGTCTCTCTATGCTAAAATCAAGGTGTCATCAGGGCTGCGTTGCTTACTGGAGGTTCTTGGAGAGATTGTTTCCTTGCTTGTTCAATTTTTTTGGCAGAATTCAATTGTATAACTGAGGTCATTTTCTTGCCGGCTATATATTAAAGGCAGATTCCAGTTCCTAGAGGCCTCCATGTTACCTGGCTCATAGCTCTCTGCCTCCATTGTCAAAGACAGCAATGTCAGATCCAGTTCTTCTCATATCACATTTACATTTAATATAAATTATATAAATATATAGGCATATACAAATACGTATACATACAGGGATGAGGAAAGAGAGAGAGAGGAATATCAGCAACAAAAAACAAACATGTATGTGTCTAAATTTTTAGAAATAAACATACCAAACACTGAACAGTTGCCGAGACCAGGTCGGTTGGGGAGACCCTATCCCAGGGCGCTAGAGGAATTAAAGACACACACACAGAAATATAGAGGTGTGAAGTGGGAAATCAGGGGTCTCACAGCCTTCAGAGCTGAGAGCCCTGAACAGAGATTTACCCACATATTTATTAACAGCAAACCAGTCATTAGCATTGTTTCTATAGATATTAAATTAACTGAAAGTATTCCTTATGGGAAACGAAGGGATGGGCCGAATTAAATGAATAGGTTGGGCTAGTTAATTGCAGCAGGAACATGTCCTTGAGGCATAAATTGTTCACGCTATTGTTTGTGGCTTAAGAATGCTTTCAAGCGGTTTTCCGCCCTTGGTGGACCAGGTGTTCCTTGCCTTCATTCCCGTAAACCCACAGCCTTCCAGCTTGGGCATTAGGACCATCATGAACATGTCACAGTGCTGCAGAGATTCTGTTTATGGTCAGTTTTGGGGCCAGTGTATGGCCTCTAGATTTTGGGGGGCTTGCTCCCAACATGTCTCCGTTCTCTGATTTGCAAAAAGATAAAAGCAAGGGCAGCTTTGTCACAGTGAGCTACTTCTCGCAGAAGTGGGGATCTACATCTTCAGACTATACAAAGACAAACAACATAGACTAAAAGTACAGTCATCATTGAAATCACAGAGCTTCCAAGTGTTTTTATCCATTTAAATAGCTGTTAATTTATCTGCCACTCCTTTAAGCACTCCAGTTCCTGGCATTAAGGTCAGGTGTGCCTGGGATGCTTTAAATATTTGTTGTTTTAATTTTGCTATATCCAAAAACAAGTTTGTAGAGTGTCCTTCTATATGCTTTTTTATTCTTTCCCAAATTTTTATCTTACTAAGAGCATTTAATAGTTTCCACAAATCCTTATGTTTAGCTCCTGTCATGTGCGTCCGTGTGAAGAGACCAGCAAACAGGCTTTGTGTGAGCAATAAAGCTTTTTAACCACCTGAGTGCAGGCAGGCTGAGTCAGAAAAGAGAGTCAGCAAAGGGAGATAAGGGTGGGGCCATTTTATAGGATTTGGGTAGGTAAAGGAAAATTACAGTCAAAGGGGGTTTGTTCTGTGGCGGGCAGGAGTGGGGGTCACAAGGTGCTCAGTCGGGGAGCTTTTTGAGCCAGGATGAGCCAGGAAAAGGACTTTCACAAGGTAATGTCAGTACTTAAGGCAAGGACTGGCCATTTTCACTTCTTTTGTGGTGGAATGTCATCAGTTGAGGCGGGGCAGGGCATTTTCATTTCTTTTGTGATTCTGCAGTTACTTCAGGCCATCTAGGCATATATACGTGCAAATCACAGGGGATGCAATGGCTTGGCTTGGGCTCAGAGGCCTGACAGCTCCTACAGCGGGCCATATCATTTGAGGTTGAGGTGCCACTATGCCACCATGGTTCCAGATAATAAGAACTTTTGCTGTACTTGTTATTATTTCTACCATCTGACCATTTTGTTCAGATCATTTGAACATATTGTGACGGCGGCACGCAGACTAAGAGGTGCGATTTAAGCTAAACATCCCCTTAGGGGACCAATTAATAATGATTCCATAGTAATCGTTGTGCAGCACCTCTGCCTGTTCTGCAAAGCAATCTTCCTAAACAAGTACGTTCTTTTTTTCTAACTGGGTCCAATCCTGTTTTATAGCACTAAAGGAAGGGTATTGTTCTCCACCTGAAGTCATTTTTTTCCCAAACTCTAGTGCACACTCCTCTAAGCTGTTCTATGGCATCATCCTGCATGACCAGTTGTGCGTCTAAACCAGCGCAGCTGCCAACTCCCAAAAGTTGGTCTGCAGTTATGTTAATTTGAGGTTGGGCCTGGGTATTGTGAACAGCCTGAATGGAAGCTTCATCTGCCCACCAAGTTTTAAATTGTAAGAACTGAGCAGGAGTTACACAAGCTTGAGTAAGAGCATCCTAGTCAGTAGGAATCATCTGACTAGAAACAGTAACATTCTTTAACAGTCCCATTACAAAAAGAGAACTTGGTCTGTACTGATTTATTGCTTGTTTTAATTCTTTGAGTAATTTAAAAGGAAAAGGCTCAAATGTAGCTATAATATTTCCCTCTTGATCTGGGGGGTGTATTCTAACAGGGAACTGCCAAGCCTCTAAATCACCCTCTAGTCTAGCTTGCTGAATTCCTGCCTGAATAGAACTAAGAGCAGTTGCTCGAGGCGCTGCTCGAACAGTCACTGGGGCAACTAATTTTCACCCAGTGTCCTCCAGAAAAGAAAGATCTGGGGGGTCATTTTCTTCAAAATAATAAGGAGGGGGTGCAGAAGGGTAGGGATGAACCTCTCCTTCCTTTGCCACTTTAGCTTTAACTGGCAAATAAACATGCTCTGTAACCTCTTCTGTTACTTTGCTATACTCTTGTTCCTCTTCATTATCAGTGTGAAAAATTTCCAAGGTGAAATGAACCAAACCCCAAACCTGTCCCATTGTTACCCTGATGATTCCGAGCTCCCCTTCTTACTCACCATGGGGATTGCTTTAAGAGTACTCGGGTGTCCTCCAGCCAGTTTTCCGTTCCAACCATCGCTCCGGCGACACTTCAACCTGGATTCAAGCCCCACAAATGGACACCACTTGCCAAGACCAGCTCGGTCCGGGAGGCCCTAACCCAGCGGTGCTAGAGGAATTAAAGACACACACACAGAAATATAGAGGTGTGAAGTGGGAAATCAGGGGTCTCACAGCCTTCAGAGCTGAGAGCCCTGAACAGAGATTTACCCACTTATTTGTTAACAGCAAACCAGTTATTTGCATTGTTTCTATAGATATTAAATTAACTGAAAGTATTCCTTATGGGAAACGAAGGGATGGGCCGAATTAAATGAATAGGTTGGGCTAGTTAATTGCAGCAGGAACATGCCCTTAAGGCATAAATTGCTCACGCTGTTGTTTGTGGCTTAAGAATGTTTTCAAGCCGTTTCCCACCCTGGGCGGGCCAGGTGTTCCTTGCCCTCATTCCGGTAAACCCACAGCCTTCCAGCTTGGGCATTAGGGCCATCATGAACATGTCACAGTGCTGCAGAGATTGTTTATGGCCAGATTTTGGGGGGGATTGCTCCCAACAAAGTTTTTCATTGAAAGTGGATTTATTAAAATTTTTTAAAAAAAAGAAAGTGGATTTAATTTTTTTTTTTTTTTTGAGAGGGAGTCTCGCTCGGTTGTCCAGGCTGGAGTGCAGTGGCCTGATCTCGGCTCACTGCAAGCTCCGCCTCCTGAGTAGCTGGGACTACAGGTGCCCGCAACCACGCCCAGGTAATTTTTTTTTTTTTTTTTTTTAGTAGAGGTGGGGTTTCATGTTAGTGAGGATGGTCTCGATCTGACCTCGTGATCCACCGCCTCGGCCTCCCAAAGTGCTAGGATTACAGGCGTGAGCCACCGCACCCAGCCGGATTTCAGTTTATACATATACATTTAAGAATGACTTATATTTGTACAACAAGCACACATTAATGTTGCACTTTAAAAGGTAAAAAGAAAATAATTTATCAATTAGGCTCAGGCACTTGATCAAATTCAGTTTTTTATTTTCTAGTATAAACACCTAGGGAAAGAAACAATCTCTAAGTAAATATATGTTCCATGAATTATTCATCAAAGTCACTGTAGGTGTTATGCTCTAAATTGAAGAAATTAACCTTTAAAGTATTGATTGACCGAATTGCTGCCTGTCTAAATAGAGTGGCAATTCTCAGTACATAATAATCATAACAGTACTGCTACTACTAACTCTTGCAGTCATAGTAAAAATATAAAAATTTTTCTTTTATATTTTATCACTTTCAGAACATTTTCAATTACATTACTTTCATAAATTCTGAAAACAATCTTTAATATTAAGTAGGCAGCATAGAAAATTACCACGTTTTGGAAGGAAAAATATTTAGAGGACCTAGATAAGACTTGCTCAAGATCCTATAGGCCAAAAGTGTGCAGAACCAAAATATGTACTTAGATGTTCTGTTTTAGGAAATATGTACAATATAGAAATAAATAAGACTTCTTTCCTCATGAAGTTAATAGTCTATGAAGGGGGATAAGACATGCATGTAGATAGCTTCACTCAAAGCAAAATGTCATAAGTGTTATTTACAAGGGTTCCAATGAAGTGTAGTAAGAGTTCAGAGAAAAGTTATTGCGGGGAGCGGTTAGTCACACAGGTACTATTTATACTGGGTATTAAATAATAACTAATTATGGTATGATTTTCTATAAACAAGAATGGAGTAGTAGTGTGAGAGTATTAACACAGGACTGAGCAAGAGTGGCTCTTTTAGAGGTAATGGCAAGGAGAAGCCAGCGAGAACCAAGAGTCATTGTGCAATTAGAATGAGCAGCAGAAGACAAATGAGAGAAAAGAAACAAAGGTGACTCTATATTTTTCATTCTAGATACATAGACTAATGGAGTTGCTGGCAAGGCATGGGAAACATTTTCTCACCTTCTCTGACTTCTCAAACCTACTGCACACTTGTTACTGCCCCCAACACCCCTCAGGAATTGCTTTTCACAAGGTCTGCAGTGATTTCCTTGCACTAAATATATTTTTAGTCTATACCATACTTGATATCTTGGCTATATTCAGCTCTATACTCAGCTCCATCCATCTTGAACATTTTCTCCCTCTAGTTTCCTTGACCTCACATTCTCCAATTTGACAATTGGCATCCATGTAAAGTGCTTACTGCACTGAATCCTCTGTGCACACCCACATGTTCTAAACATATTACATTGAGTCCTAATATTAGTTCTCCAACAATTCCTCTGTAGACTTCTCTTTCTTGGTCTAGAGCTTAAATAGACCGTCTTCTGACTGGGCGCTCTCTCATATGATACATACTCGCTGTTGGAAGTCTGTTTTCATTTTCATGACTTCAATAACCACTTTGTCCTCTTCTGGTCCATATCTCAGTGGAAAGTATCCTTATGCATCTTATAGATCAAACCATAATTTTTGGCCTCTTTTTTCCCCTCAGGCCCTCATCAGAGAAAATACAAATCTTTCAAAATATATTTTACTTTAACTTTTCTGTATTTCTAATGTAACCATTCCAATGAAATGTTTTATTAGCTTTCATTTAAGATCTCTCATTCTGATTGATCTTTCACCTGCCTTTGGCCTTTCAATATGACCTCCACACTGCAGTCAGAATGATCTTTCTAAAAATCAAATTGATCATGTGATTCCTGTCCTTATAACCTTCCAGTACTTTCTCTGTCTCTCAGGATAAAGTCCAAATTCTATAACACAACATATGGAACCCTTATGGATTTGGCTGATGATTACTCTTTCACTCTCAAAACTCACTACTCCATACTCCCCTCACTTTCGCTGTCATGAATAATTTTCTGTTCCTAGACTTGCTTGTGTGCCATGTTTGTTCTTACACCAATAGTACTGTTCTTTGCTTCTCTCCTTTACATGACTAATTACTATTTAAGCTTTAGTGCTCAACTTAGACATTATTCCTTTTAAGAAATTTTTCTGACACCTAAGTTAAGACTAGGTTCCCCATTTTGTTCTTTCATCCTACCCCAAACTCATTATATCTTGGCCTTATCATATTGCATCATATTTGTCTGCTTACTTGTATGCATGTGTGTCTCTTAATTGTGTGCAAACTTCCTTGGGAGAATTACCTTATCTACCTCTTCCACTGATTACCCCCAGCAAAAGGACCTGATACAAAGGAGGTATTTGATAAATACAGCAATGAATAAATGAACAAATGAACATCTGAATGAACAGGTAGAGACATTTGGGAAGGTAGAAGATGATGATCTCAATATTGGGCGTATGGCTTTGACTAAAGGCATTACCAGAATATTCAAGCAAGAGCAGGAAATCATCTGCATGGATAAACCAGAGCTTATGGGAAGTACAGAAGTAGAGAGTGAGATCTGAGAGCCATCCACAAAGTAGAGAGAGTTGAAGTCATAAAACTAGATGAAACTGGATACAGAAAATATGGATTAAGGGTCGGGCGCGGTGGCTCCAGCCTGTAATCCCAGCACTTTGGGAGGCCGAGACGGGCGGATCACAAGGTCAGGAGATCGAGACCATCCTGGCTAACACGGTGAAACCCCGTCTCTACTAAAAAGTACAAAAAACTAGCCGGGCGAGGTGGCGGGCGCCTGTAGTCCCAGCTACTCCGGAGGCTGAGGCAGGAGAATGGCTTAAACCCGGGAGGCGGAGCTTGCAGTGAACTGAGATCCGGCCACTGCACTCCAGCCTGGGTGGCAGAGCGAGACTCCGTCTCAAAAAAAAAAAAAAAGAAAAAAAGAAAATATGGATTAAAAGGGAAGACAGGTAATAATGAAACATTTGGAAATACCTGTGTCAATTTTTAGCTGAAAGCGCAGTACACCTGAAATCAAGTGAGTGAAAACTCCATTAAAGATTCTAGGCCAATAAAAGGACTCCAGGCAGTTAAAAATTAGTAAGAATTAATGTTTGAGAAGAAGAAGCTGTTGACAATGACTTCCAGACAAGTAAATGTATTAAATACTGGGATACCTAAACACTTTGACTACCTAATGCTCTTAATTACCTGGTAATTAAAGGCTAAAATGTCTAAAGGAACATGAAAATAGTGAGCCTACATGGTGTAGGAGCCAAGGCTAATCAGTCTACTTTGAACTTGAAGTAATTGACTTTAAAACAGATCAAGGAAAGATGCATTGCTTCTTCCGACATTACAGAAGTAAATACAGGAAATTCTCGTGCTTCATAATTTTCAGTAGAGAGGAACAAAGGCAATGGCAAACACAGCACAGGGCAAGCCCAACCCTTACTTTCTCTGATAAGCAGCTTTTGGAATTATCTGCACTGAAAGATGTAGAAAGTAAGCTACTCAAAAAGGAAATCAGCATGTATTAACTTTTCTCTGATCTACTGATTTTTCCTAAAGCTTCGGCACTAACCTTGAAAAGGCAATTGAATACCGTGGTATTCCTGGACTGAAGGCTGGACCAAATGGAAAAGGAGATATAGAGAACTGGTCCCTAGTACAGCAACCTTATAAATGACAGAGAGGAAATCATGCACAGATTAAATTGTTCCACTAAATCTGCTCATGCCCTACCCTCCTTTTAATTCTTTATAGAATGCTGGATTATTAAGACTTACACTAATTGCCTTTCCAGTTTAAAACATTAGAGGGATGTTCCAAAAAATATATTTGGAATATTGTATGTATATACATACATACGTGTGTGTGTGTGTGTGTGTGTGTATATATATATTTCAGATGTACAATGAAGACATCAAAAAGGTATTCTCCCATGTGCTGTTTGGACAAATACCAGGCCATATATGACCTCTCTTCATTCAAGAAGGAGAAACAAAGATGAAAACAGGAATTGATTTTTCTAATTAAAGTAGTAGAACACAACTCTCTAAAGATTGTTCTCAAAAAATCTTCCTTGAGAAACAAAAATTTTTTAAATGTGCCTCTCTTATGCTGTCAAAATAATTCACAAGGACTCTTGCAGCAAAAGATATAAGATGAAGTGATGAACAAAATACTGAGTTCAAATTCTACAAAACACTCTTTAATATTGCTAACTTTTATGGGATTTGGGCTGCAGATGCGTATTATAAGTGAGACTTCATTCCCCACCACCTGTCAAAGCAAGCGACTATGGATGTAAGACTGTTTGAGTGGCTAGACAGGAAACTACCCATAGGAAAATACTTTGTTATGCTTCTCTGGTCTGGTGGTGGTCTAACAGTAGGGTTTTTTATAAGATAAAGGGACATGTAAGACTTGGATAAAAGGGTGCACCAAAATTGCTTAGACCAAAATCCATAAATAAAGACCTACAGGTAAAAAGGTACAAGTACAGAGGAAATAGGCACCCATGCAACAAAGAGAATACCAACATCGTGCTGTTATTATTATTTTTGTCTCTTCAACAATGTGACAAATTTTCCATAAAATGGAAGAACAATTTATATTACAAGTTCTTGCAACAAGTGGTGAATATAGTATCTGATGAAGTAATTTAAAAAATAAAAATCCTGGTGCTTGATAGTCTGAAATAATAGGTCTTAGTCTCCTTAGGCAGCTAAACAACTAAGCAGATAATAAAACGTTATACTCCTCCATCCCCTTCAACTTCATTCTACGTGAGTGATAAAATAAAGCACAATAAATAGAAGACTTAGAAGAATTCTATGAAATTCGTGTAGCACGTTAAGTTATTTTCTTTGCAAATTACAAATAGTATCCTCTCTGGGCTAAAAAAAATGCTAGAAAAAAATCCTTTCCTTTGGACTAATCAAGACTTTCACCTAACCTCACTCTCTTTCACTCTCCCATTTTGTCTTGCTGTTTTTTATTGACGGAACCCAACTGGAAATCAGAATACAAGGGCACTCGATTAATTTCAGTTCACAGAGGACTTCTTCCTGTGGCACAGAGCAGGGTAGGGAAAGTCACAAAGCAGACCTCAAGAAACAAACAGCATGGTGAGCAGTCACAAAATGTATACACAAAATTAACAGATTTTTTTCCCTTGAAGAGGTCAAATCTAAAAAACAGAATAAAAATAAGAATGTGCAGGATTCGGCCGGGCGCGGTGGCTCAAGCCTGTAATCCCAGCACTTTGGGAGGCCGAGACAGGCGGATCACGAGGTCAGGAGATCGAGACCATCCTGGCTAACACGGTGAAACCCCGTCTCTACTAAAAATACAAAAAACTAGCCGGGCGAGGTGACGGGCGCCTGTAGTCCCAGCTACTCGGGAGGCTGAGGCAGGAGAATGGCGGGAACCCGGGAGGCGGAGCTTGCAGTGAGCTGAGATGCGGCCACTGCACTCCAGCCTGGGTGACAGAGCCAGACTCTGTCTCAAAAAAAAAAAAAAAAAAAAAGAATGTGCAGGATCCATATAAAGAAATCTATACTCTACCAAGGTACCTGAAAAAGTACACAGATAAATGAAGGCTTATACCTTGATTTTAGGTATAAAAAGTTAGTTTAAAGACATCCATTTATCCACCTGGATAAACATGGTCATTGTTTTTTAAATCAAAGTCCCAAGAGCTCCATTTCACAACTTGAAACAATTTAAAATCATGTTAGAAAATTAAATAGTAAGAAAATACTAGAAAAAAAATCAGAAGAATGAGTAGAATCATAGAGCTACAATAATTAAAATAGGATGGTTTGGGGGGAAAGATCAGTAAGTTGGATCAGTGAAATTGCATAGAAAAGCAAGAAATTGATTCTTATATTTCTATGGGCATGTGAAAACTATGGCATTTCTAATCACAGGGGATCTTGTAGATTATAAGATAAAAGATGTTAGGCCTATTGGATAACTAGTTTAGGGAAAATAAAATTCAGTTAAGATCTGTCCTCAAGAAAAAAAAATGTAAATACATTAAATATTTATATGTAAAATCAAAAAAAATCATTAATATATAAATAAAATTCAATAAGTGTTTCTATAATTCAGATGTAGGACAATACAGTAATTTCACAATAAATCAATTAAAAGATATACTAAACTCATTTAACTGGATGAAAACCATTTTCACCCACTTAATTTTTTAAAATGTTGAAATCCACTCATAAACGGTAGCTAGAAATCAAAGTCAGAAGGCTAATATGGATTTAAAAAGCTAAAGGGTTAGCTTTATGAGTGTCCAACCTATGGAGTCACGCAGGACCGTAGTTGATAATGGCCCCATACTTGGTTTGATATTCTGCTGTCACAGTCTTGAAATCCTTAACAATTTTTGAACAAAGAGCCCTGGATTTTCGTTTTGCACTCAGTCCTGCAAGTTAGGTAGCAGTCCTAGTTAACCTTCCAATATACTGAGTGAAAGACAAATTAAAACATGTTTTTTAAACATTGTTTTTAGGTTAACAACAATAAAATAAAAACACTTATAATATCATACAACATCAAGAATGTAGAAAAAGAAACTCATACACCTTTATTTCAACCATTTGCAAATAAGAATCATATATCAAAATTTAAAGTGAATACTTTTTATTGAGCATTTTTTTCCTACAGGAATAGATCTATAGGAACTAATTGAACCCATACATAAAAATAAGGATATTAATCACAGTATTGTTAATAATAACAATAATATGTGAACCAATCTAAATGTTCATAAAAATTGGTTATATATTGAAGGATACATTTCTGTAGTTTCATATGATGCTTCAACCTGAAATGTGACACAAATATACATATAAACACATACATTTGAAATGTAAAGATGTACAGTATAGTGACATGGAGAGATACTCATGATTCATTGTTAAGTGGAAAGCAGACTACATAACAGCAAGGATAGTGAAATGCTACAGGTAGCTGTATAAAACTTTTTATATATAGGTATAAAAATGTGTGAAAAGGAAAACAAAGATATTTTTATCAGGAGTTACAGGAACTTTTATTTTCTTGTTACAATTTTAGCTAGCCTTCCTTTTAACAATGGACTTTTATTTCTATTAAAATAGAAAAATAAATCAGCTTGAACTAATAAGAACTGGGTCGTTTATGGCCGTGATCATTTAAATATTTAAATAAATAATTTCAAAAATCGTTATAATGTTGTGTAAAACAAGGGAATTAATATAAAAAGTTTTGAAAGAAAAGTTAAATAACATTAAAAAGTTATGTTGTTTCAAACATGTCAATTATACAGCTAAAACTTGGGGGGCGTAAGTATAAGCATACTGGTTTCCTCATCTTAAAAATCAGCAATTACATCTATACAGCTTCAGCCCTGACACAGATAGTTAGAAGCATATAGATTTCGTTTTATTTTTGTAAAGCATAAAGGTAGTCAAATTTATAAAGATTTTGAGAAGCATAGAAAATACTTTCAGATGGCACATAATTGTGAGATAGAAACATGAAGTAGTATGTCTTGAACTGGAGTGAAGAATAGTACTTAATGTGAAAAATAATAATTTATGTGGATTCAAATTTAATTAAGACAGGAAATCATACCACACCTAATGAACCGCAGAAAATTTTAGTCTTTCATCTAAAATGCGAACACACAGAATGTAGCTGAATCCAGATGATGTATTACAGTCTTTGAGTTCATTCTCTATGTTGATTAAAATAAAGACATAATCTCCCATAAATTGCTTCCTGATATTCCTTTAAGTTGTTTTACTTGAAAGAGATTTAAAATGGAGAAATACAGCAGACATCTAAAATAAATGCACTACCACCTGCAGGTTGAATCTCAGAAGTCTGATGAGTAGAGATACTTCAGTCAGGTGTCTGATGCAAAACATCACATTTCTATCATCATTTTCAACTGGAAAGAGGCTTCTTGGAGGTAATCTAGCACTATATGGTAGTCAGATTGAAAAGTAACATAATACAAATTTCATCTTTATATTTGAACTATTAAAATTTACTTAAAAAAAATTATTGGATGTTTAGTCATCTTGCCAAAATCACTTAAAGTATATTGTTATTTTTTGCACTCTTTGGAAACATTTTTACACATGTAATCAAAGTGGTAGAATAAGAAAAATTACATAAAAATGCAAAAGTTGAATCCATTTTGTCTGTATTGATTGTATTGACAGCTGGATAAAATAAAATAATTAAAGAACTTATGCCTTTCAGAACATTAACTAACAAGTTTCTAACTGTTTCAGTTATTCAAGGTAAGTTCTGGATATCTATACAGCATAGTGACCACAAGTAGCAGCACTATTTTATCTTTAAATTTACTAAGATAGTAGATCTTATGTTAATTCTTTCTAACACACAAGCACACACAAATTAAAATAAATAAATAAGTAGGGGTGGGAAGAAACTTTGGGAGGCAATGGATATTTATAACCTTGAAGATGGTGATGGGTCATGGATGTATACTTACTCCCAGACTTATCAAGCTGTATATGCTAAATATGTACAACTTTTTACATGTCAATCATATGTCAATGAAGTGGTTTAAAACAAAAACTGAAACAAATCTACATTAATTGTAAATGCTTACAAGTTATCAAAAACAATACTGAATTAATGAGTGGTGATTTTTTTTTTTTAATGAAGCTGACCCTATACATAGGTGGATGCTTTAGTGACAAAATTTGTTGAAGCTTGCGAAAGCTTCAGACACCTACTGGTGGCCAAATGAATAAACAGCAAAACTGCTGCTCATTTTCTTCAGCAGGTTTTCTGTAGATCATAAGCATAAGGAGTAGCTGTTGTGTTTTTTTAAAAATGCAGATACTCTTACTGAATGGGCAAAAGCTGGAATTATTCCCCTTGAAAACAGGCACAAGACAAGGATATGCTCTCTCACCTCTCCTATGCAGCATAGTATTGGAAGTTATGGCCAGTGCAATGAGGCAAGAGAAATAAATAAAGGGTATTCAAATAGGAAGGAGGAAGTCAAACTTTGTTTGCACATGACATGATCCCGTATCTAAAAAAACCCTATACCTCAGCCCCAAAGCTTCTTACGGTGATAAGCAACTTCAGAAAAGTCTCAGGATACAAAGTCAATGTCTGAAAACTGCTAGCATTTCTATACACCAACAACAGTCAAGCACAGAACCAAATCATGAATAAACACCCATTCACAACTGCCACAAAAAGAATAAAACACCTAGGAATACAGCTAACAAGGGAAGTGAAGGACATCTTCAAGGAGAACTACAAACCACTGCTCAGTGAAATAAAAGAGGACACAAACAAATGGAAGAACATTCTGTGCTCATGGATAGGAAGACTCAATATCGCGAAAATGGCCATACTGCCCAAGGTAATTTATAGATTCAATGCCATCCCCATTAAGCTACCAATGACTTTCTTCACAGAATTGGAAAAAACTACTTTAAAGTTCATATGGAACCAAAAAAGAGCCCGCATTGCCAAGACGAATCCTAAGCCAAAAGAACAAAGCTGGAGGCATCATGCTACGTGACTTCAAACTATACTACAAGGCTACAGCAACCAAAACAGCATGGTACTAGTACCAAAACAGAGATATAGACCAATGGAACAGAACAGAGCCCTCAGAAATAATACCACACATCTACAACCATCTGATCTTTGACGAACCTGACAAATAAAAGAAATGGGGAAAGGGTTCCCTATTTAATAAATGGTGCTGGGGAAACTGGCTAGCCATATGGAGAAAGCTGAAACTGGATCCCTTCTTTACGCCTTATACAAAAATTAATTCAAGATGGATTAGAGACTTAAATGTTAGACCTAAAACCATAAAAACCCTAGAAGAAAACCTAAAGCAATACCATTCAGGACATAGGCATGGGGAAGGACTTCATATCTAAAACACCAAAAGCAATGGCAACAAAAGCCAAAATAGATAAATGGGATCTAATTAAACAAAAGAGCTTCTGCACAGCAAAAGAAACTGCCATCAGAGCGAACAGACAACCTACAGAATGGGAGAAAATTTTTGCAATCTACTCATCTGACAAAGGGCTAATATCCAGAACCTACAAAGAACTCAAACAAATTTGCAAGAAAGAAACAGCCCCATCAAAATGTGGGCAAATTATATGAACGGACATTTCTCAAAAGAAGACATTTATGCAGCCAACAGACACATGAAAAAATGCTTGTCATCACTGGCCATCAGAGAAATGGAAATCAAAACCACAATGAGATACCACCTCACACCAGTTAGAATGGCAATCATTAAAAAGTCAGGAAACAACAGGTGCTGGAGGGGATGTGGAGAAATAGGAACACTTTTACACTGTTGGTGGGACTGTAAACTAGTTCAACCATTGTGGAAGACAGTGTGGCGATTCCTCAAGGATCTAGAACTAGAAATACCATTTGACCCAGCCATCCCATTACTGGGTATACACCCAAAGGATTATAAATCACGCTGCTATAAAGACATATGCACACGTATGTTTACTGCAGCACTATTCACAATAGCAAAGACTTGGAACCAACCCAAATGTCCATCAATGACAGACTAGATTGAGAAAATGTGGCACATACACACCATGGAATACTATGCAGCCATAAAAAAGGATGAATTCATGTCTTTTGTAGGGATATGGATGTTGCTGGAAACCATTGTTCTCACCAAACAATTGCAAGAACAGAAAACCAAACACTGCATGTTCTCACTCACAGGTGGGAATTGAACAATGAGAACACTTGGGCACAGGGTGGGGAACATCACACACTGGGGCTTGTTGTGGGGAGGGAGGATAGGAGAGGGGTAGCATTAGGATATATACCTAATGTAAATGACGAGTTTATGGGTGCAGCACACCAACATGGCACATGTATAAATATGTAACAAACCTGCATGTTGTGCACATGTACCCTAGAACATAAAGTATAATAATAATAAAAAAAAATTAAGGACTCTATAATGAAAAAAAAAAAAGGAAGACATGCATGCAGTCAAAAAACTTATGAAAAAAAAGTTCAACATAACGATCATTAGAGAAATGCCATGAAAACCACAATGAGATACTATCTTACACCAGTTAGGATGACTATTATTAAATAAGTCAAAAAACAACAGACGCTGCCAAGGTTGTGGAGAAAAAGGAACACTTCTTTTTTTTTTTTTTTTTTTTTTTTTTGTTGAGATAGAGTCTGGCTCTATTGCCCAGGCTGGAGTGCAGTGGCACGATCTCTGCTCACTGCAAACACCGCCCCCGCCGGGGTTCACGCCATCCTTCTGCCTCAGCCTCCTAAGTAGCTGGGACTACAGGCACCTGCCACCATGTCCAGCTAATTTTTTTGTATTCTTAGTAGAGACAGGGTTTCACTGTGTTTGCCAGGATGGTCTCGATCTCCTGACCTCATGATCCACCCGCCTTGGCTTCCCAAAGTGCTGGGATTACAGGTGTGAGCCACTGCACGCGGCCCAAAAAAGGAACACTTCTACACTGTTGATGGTAGTGTAAACTAGTTCAACCATTATGGAAGACAGTGTGGCAATTCCTCAAAGACCTAGAGGCAGAAATACCATTTGACCCAGCAATCCCATTACTAGGTATATACCCAACAGAATATAAATTATTCTATTATAAATATACATGCAGACATATGTTCATTGCAGCACTATTCACAATTGCAAAGACATGGAATCAATGTAAATGCCCATCAATGATAGACTGGATAAATAAAATCTGGTACATATATACCATGGAATACTATGTAGCCCTAAAAATGGACCAGATCATGTCCTTTACAGGGACATAAATGAAGCTGGAAGCCTTTATCTTCAGCAAAGTATCACAGGAACAGAAAACCAAATACCACATGTTCTCACTTAAACATGGGAGCTGAATGATGAGAACAAATGGGACACATCGTGAGGGAAACACACACTGGGGCCTGTTAGAGTTGGGGTTAGGAGGAGGAAGACCATCAGGAAGAATAGCTAATGGATGCTGAGCTTAATTCCTAGGTGACTGGATGATCTGCACGGCAAGCCACCATGGCACACGTTTACCTATGTAACAAACCTGCACGTCCTGCACATGTACCCCGGAACTTAAAATAAAAGTTGGAAAAAAATTCAGATGTTTAGGCCCTGCTTCAGAATTAACAAATAGAAATTTGTGGGGTAAGACCTAGGAATCTGATTTTTTTGCCCAAACCTTACCAAATCCTTCAAGTAGCCCTTGTACATTAACCTCTGGGAAGTGCTGCTTATAGGGTCATAGGTAAGAATCAAGAGGAGAGAAAAAAGGAAAGTCATGGAGGAGTCAACAAGGGTCATCAGTTGGTTCTTTGAGAGCAGCTGACTTCAGATGTCTCATATACCATTCTGCATTAAGTCTCGATTCTTTGAAGACAACATGATGAGAAATAAATGGAGAGTTAGGTGAACAGAATAGGGTGAGGGTGGAGGGTGCAGGAACCTGCTTTATCAGCAGTGTTGCAGACAAAACTTAGGATGGAAAGTTAAGAAATTTCGTTTATATTCTTACCAGCTACATGAATTTTGAAAAAAAAATTTATTTCACTGTTAGCTTTAAAGGAATAAAAAATAATAGTTGCACCCTTCCAGCCTCAGATAAATATTCATATGAATGATTAAGAAATATTTCAAAGAGCTTTGGCATATCTTCAGAAATGAGACTCTCTTCACAGGCCTACAACTTGTTATTATATTGTTCTCTTTCACTAAACTATTCTACGCCCTCTCCCTTTTCTTGTATGTGAAGAAAATATCGATAGATTTTCTCACAAACTAACACTATTTTCACAGAATACCTAATATTGTCACTAGACATAGAATTTATTAATAAGAAATATTTAATATTATTGATAAAATGCTAACGTTTTATTTTCACTTCATGTTCACCCCAATTTTTCTTTATTGAGCAAATATGCTTGAGTCTCTGTTCATTCAAGATACTGGTAGACCCTAGTCAAGAAGTGATGTGCTAAACAGACACCATTGTGAAGTTTACAGGATAATATCTAAAACAAACATGAAACAAATATTCAAACAAACACATTATTCATAAAGTTAATGCAGCCAACAAAAAGTATAGGGTGCTTTCAGAGAATCTAATCTGCAGGGTGCTAATAGAGTGACCTAATAAGGAAATCAGTAAGGAACCTCTTAGAGGGTATGCCATTTGAGGAGGATAAAGGACAAATTTGTTAGCATTTGCCCATAAGAGTTGAAAGCATTCCAGACAGAAGAGAATATAAATAAAAATCCTGAAAGCAGTCCGGTGTGGATAGAACATAATAAGGGAGAAAGTAGCTGGAAAAGAAGCTGAAGATGAAGGCAAGAGTCACAGCATAAGCTTAAAGAATATGTGAGGCCGGGCATGGTGGCTCATGCCTGTAATTCCAACAGTTTGGGAGGCCTAGGCGGGAGGATCTCTTGAGCTTAGGAGTTCAACACCAGCCTGGGCAACATATCAAGTCCCCATCTCTACAAAAATTTTTGTAAAAATTAGCCAGGCATGGTGGTGGCTGTGGTCTCAGCTACTTGGGAGGCTGAGGCAGGAGGATTGCTTAAGCCAAAGAGATCGAAGCTGCCATTAGCTGTGTTTGCATCACTGCACTCCAGCCTGGGCAACAGAGTGATAACCTGTCTAAACACTTTTTTAAAAAAATAATAAGCAAAAGAAGTGGGAAGTCCCTTAAGGGTTTTAAACAGAGGAGTAACTGGATTTTTTGACTGCCCCACGAAGAAGGGATGAGGCAGGAGCAGGAATAAACAGGGGAGAACGTTGGAAGCTATTTTATCCTAGGTAAAGGATAACAGTGACTTGATGTAGGGTCTTCTAGTGAAGTTCATGAAAATTGGTCAGCTATAAAATACATTTTGCAACCAGGCATGGTGACTCACACCCGTAATCTTAGCCCTTTGAGAGGCCGAGGCAGGCGGATCACCTGAGGTCAGGAGTTCAAGACCAGCCTGGGCAACGTTGTGAAACCCCCCGTCTCTACAAAAACACAAAAATTAGCCGGGTGTGGCGGCAGGCGCCTGTAATCCCAGCCACTCAGGAGACTAGGCAGAAGAATTGCTTGAACCCAGGAGGCAGAGGTTGCCGCGAGCTGAGATCGTGCCACTGCCCTCCAGCCTGGGCAACAGAGTGAGATGGTGTCTTAAAAAAAAAAGGAAAGAAAAAAAATTTTTGCATGAGAAACCACCTAAATCAGCGATCACTTGGTTGTATGGTGGCTGGAACGAGAAGGAAGAAACTGTCTAGTAAACCCAGAGATAAGAATACTGACCTATCTGGAGTTTTCTCATTTTTAATATGACCATATATGGCTGAGCAATAAGGGTTTGAATAACCCTAGAGGAACCTTGACCTAGAGATGAGCCTAACCATAATGGTGAAATAGAACTTGCTGTCAGGAGTTAGGAAAAGTGCGTTTCAGGATATAAAGTACAGCGTTGAAAAGGAATCACAACAGATGTTAGTTTTGGAAGCTGTGGTGTCAGAGAGAAAGCATGCTGATAGGGACGCATTTAGCAATCCTGGATGGGAGGCAGAGAGGCAGCCAGGAAGACAGACAGACAGGTGGCATCTGAAATTCCCCCTCAGACCAGGCAACAGGCTTTGAATGTGAAGGCAAGACTACAATCCCTCTCTTTGTCGCAGGCATGGGTAAACCCAGAGGATCTAAAGTATTGGGAAAGTAACCAAGAGAGGGAATTGAATCCACAGAGGAAAAGGCAGAGGTCCAGTTCTTCAGAGCTTCATGTGAGAATGAAGGCAAGACAAACTTTCAAAACAACAGCAAGACCAGTGGCACAGGTGGCAAAGCTCAGTGTCAAATGGTTGGACTAGATAAAACTATCTAGGTAAAGCTTGCCCTAGAACCTATAGGGCTATGGGTGAGGATTAGAAAACCCCACCTGTTAGAGAACAGAGAGCCAGACACAAGTGAAAAATACTGAAAGAGAAACTTCAATTAATGGGTGATACTGACACTTATTTTGCCTGAGGAATATTAAAAGAGTAAACCTACAGATCATTAGTCTGCATTGTTCTGCCACAGTTTCTTGCCTCAATGCCCAATGTCTGTACTAACCACAACACTAACCTTTTAATCCTCTAATATTGTGGATGGAGCTGTTTTCTAAAACATTTAAGACCACCATACCATCCAGTTTCTCCCATCTGTAGCTCTTTCTGTTCATTTAAGAAATAAAATGATCATTATATTATTCCTGCCAATGACAGACATGGAAGGCAACTGGTGCTCTCTGCTGAGGCATGTGGCAGCAGTAGAAGGTACTGTGATTGAAAGAGTTGCAAAGCCCTGTATTCTAATTGCTCCCATTTCCCTCTCATTGTATCTGAAGAGCCAGAGAATATTTCCAATCATCGAACTATAAATTATCCTTTTCAAAAGACAACCAGATAGCCAAAAAAGATAAACGTCTTCTGGACATAAGAAATTTTGATAGAGGCTTTGCAGGTCCATAAACTCTCTGGCTCAAAATCTGTGTGAGGGGAGGTTGTAATAGAGTCAGATGACCTACAATTTCACCCACAATGTTTATGGGAAAATATCTTGTTTGGATATATATTTTCCTCATCAGGATAAGCAGATATAAAAGACATGTGAGTATATTGGCAAGTGCTACATAAAAGAAATATAGCAGCATTTAAGCTGCAAGGACATACTTTGGGAAGGTTTATTATCAGAAATTTAAAGCACATTTTTTAAAGCATTTGCTTGTGTCCTTAGTACAATTTTAAAAATATGGTCTCTGGTACAAAAGAAGAGAATGCAAGATGAAGTATCAACAGATTGACAAAAGAAGGATGTTAATTAAAAGGTGGAAGGTGAAAATTGAAATGACATATATAATAACAAGAACTCTCTCCATAAGGAAAAAATTACTGAGAGATGTACATATATCCAGCTAAGAGATTAATTCACATAAAAGACTAAAGAATGCTCAGTGTTAGGCATTATAAATGGTGAAATCAAATAAATGGAACTAAATATTCTAAATAGGTTTTGAAACAAAATACAAAGGAAATACATAAAATAGAATATATGACATGTAAAAATGTCCATAATAATCCAAACCTCAAATTTCTGATTATAAAAACCTCGTTTCACCCAACTGAGAGGTGAATGAGAGCTATAGGAAGCAAAGTAACATAATACTAATATTCAGAATTCTATCAGGTGGTATCAAAGCATTATTTGGTTTGTGAAAGTGATCACTGGAATTTATTTTTAACTTTTATGTATCTGTAAAATTTTAAAATAAGATGTATATTATATGAAGCGTTTGCAATAAAGGTGGGAACATTGTATTCCGTAAGGATCCAGATAAGAAAAAGACAGTAAAGAGGCATTTTTTTAAGTTAAAATTGAAAGGGCAAATGAACAAAGTTTTCAGATATAACAGCTTAAAAGTTTTGAACTTGAATGGGTTAAACCGTTCTATTAAAGATCAGTCCAATTATATGTGGTTTCCAAGAGACGTACCTAAGGGAATATGACCTAGAGAGGTAAAAAAGGAAAGAAAAGAAAATAGAAAAAGAGACTGGCATAGATACATCATCTAAAGGCAAACAAAAGAAAGATCATAACATTAAAATCAGCTATATCAGATTTTGAGACAAATAAATCATCATAAAATATAAAAGACTTCAGTTTTATGTTTAAAAATGATATATCCACAATGAAGATATTAGAATCATAAACCTTTATATGAAAAATAACATAGCTACAAAATACTTAAAGTTAAAGCTATGCTATAAAATTTTACAACACAAAGTTAGAAAACATTTTAGCTCTGAAGAAACATCTCCCAGGTTTTGAATACTCATGTAAGAAAAAAGTAAAAAAGTAAAGGCTATATAGTATTCTAATTTATACATTTTTAAAATAAAGAGACCAAGTATATTCCAAATAAACAGAATATACACTTTATTTTAAAAGCCAATGGATCTTTTGTAAGAACTCATCATCTAATAGGCCAGAAAAATGTTAAATCAGTTACAAAAAGAATAGCTGAATTTGTGCGTGCCATGTTATCAGATCACAATACAAAATAGCCATTAATAGCTAAAGTTAAAAATTAATTATTTGGAAATAAACAATGCATGGCTCATTAACGCAGATCCAAGAGGATTACAGATTGTTTACAAAGCAATACAAATGACAATACTTCATTAAAGATTTGATGGAAGCTTTATGTCTATAAGGCGTCTGACTCAAAATCAGAGAGGTGGAATGTATTAGCAATAGGTAGATAGTGAATAAGACAAGGACAGTGCATCTGTAATGTTTATAACAAATACCATGTGTGGATATACTTTTTCTCATGGAGATTAAGCAAATTTTTTAAAAATGAAAATTTGCATTAATATAGTAAATATAGCACCCACTTGACAGCCAAGTCATGTGCAGAGAGTTAGTTTTTAAATGCTTTCAATACAAAAGACAAGAAATAAAAGAAATACATGTAAATAAAACCCCAACAGAAATAAATTAATCATTCAAACAACCTAGTCAGTTTAAAATGTAGGTTTCATTATTATTCAGGTATTGTGAGGCCAAAAATTCAGGAGGCAATTGCCATTGTATAGACAGTTTGTTCCCATAGAGGAAGGGGTATGCCATGCCACACAAGGCCATGCTGGGAAGCACCAGATTCAGTCGGGAGGCAGAGGGATTTGAGGGGTGGTGGAGAGTATGAGCAAGAGCCTTTATTGTGGTTTCTGCAGCAAGGTAAACAGGTTTAGAATTGGCTTGTTTAATCCCAGCATACTCTGGGGTATAGGAGCTGTCCCTAATTGTCTAGTATTTGACTCTGGAGTGATTAGGGCAGGGGATAGTGACCCTGAGTATGACAGCCTCCTAGAGGAGGTGGTGGGGTGTGAAAGCTCTGCATTGTTGGTTTGCATATGAATCTTACAGTCCTGGGCCAGTCATTTACTATGTAGGAGATGGCTAGTCCTGGAAGGGGTAGGCTTTCCAGGATCAGCAAAACCCTAAGATGTCAAAGCATCAGAATTTCAGGAAATGAAAAGGCATGACTTAATACACTGTTGAACCCAGCAGGTGGTTGAAAGCAGGGTTTCCCCTGCGTCGGGGACCCATCTGGCTGTGTTTCTTTATCTGCCTTCCATAATCATGGCAGTTGCTGTGACACACTGATACATTCCTAATTAGGAATAAAGAACTTATTACCACAGCTGCTGTAAGTGCTATCAGTAGACAAGTCTTAGCTGAAGTTTCCTAGTCTGCATCACTCTTCCTTCCTAGCTGGGCCTCCATCCAATGATTAGTCTGTGTAGGACACGGTTTCTCAGTCTTGGCACTATTAACATTTTGAACAGGATAATTTCTTGTGGTGAGGGACAATCCTGTGCATTGTAGGATGTTTAGCAACATCCCTGGCTACTCCCCTACTAGATACTATGAGCACCCACCCCAGTTATGACAAACAAAATGTCTTCAAACACTGTCAAATGTCTCCCGGGGGGGAAAATCACCTATGGCTCAGAATTAATGATGTAATTGAACTTGCATATATTCACTGTCATGTAAATACTTTCAGATTTATATTCCATCCTAGATCTCCTACCTAAGCGTCAACCTCTGTATAGGTAACTGCCTATTGCCCATGACCTTTTATCAAAAGACCTTACATATTTTATGCTTAAGAATATGGATTTTAGAAGTGGCTGCTTATGTAAACATCTCATTAACTAGCTTTGTAACACTGAGGTTCCACTAAGCCTTTGTTTCCCTCAGTTTTCTTTCCTCATCTATAAAATGGACATGATAATAGGATCTCCCTCATAGGTTTGTGGTGAGAATCAAATTAATGCATGTAAATACTTCAGAAACAATTCCTGGAATATTGCTAGTTCTCAATAATGCTAGCTATTACTATTAGTCAAGGGATGTCTTGAGGGTACAAAATGCAGTATGTTCAAGTCCATCTGAATTCCTCATCTGCCAACCCTGGTCATTTTTCTGTATTTAGTATTTCACTAAATGATACCACCAATCACTTATTCAAGCCAGGTGCTTAATCAATGTTACTATTGATTTTTCCATCTCCTTCAGCAACTACCTCAATTACAAAATCATATTGAATCTGTATTCTTAGAATTGGTTGAATCTGTCAATTTTCATCATCTCAATTGTCACTATTTTCATTAAAACGTGCTTCTTATTACAAGAACTATTGAAGAAATTGAGAACATGGACTCTGGAGTCATAGAGACTCCAGAATTAGGTTTAAAGTCCAATTCTACCAGCATCATGATATTGAGTAAATGACATTTTCTCTCTTTATTCATTATTCTATTTGTTTAAAACAAACAAAAACAAAACAAAACAAAAGTGATAATGCTTTACCTCAAAGAAATGCAAAGAATATCATGAGGAGCGCTGTTTGTGTTACCCTAAGTTGAAATAAAACAACCATTAATAAGAGACTGCATTAAATAAATTGTGACCTTTTTATATAATAGAATACTACATAGTAACGAAAAGCAAATGGCCACTGCACAATCTTAGAAAGAGAATGTTGAGTTAAAAAAAAAAAAAAGCAAAAACACACAAATCAGTAGGCAGTATTTACAAAACGTTTGAAATAGGAAAGACCCAACTGTATTGTTTAGCAATGTGTACTTAGTGATAAAACTAAAACAGCATGTAGTTGTGATTATTATAAAAGTTAAAGACATGCACAGGACTAAGGAATATTGAGGAGTCTTAGTTTGGGAAGTAAAAACCTGGAGGCTTTGGAGGTGATGACAGTGTTCAGTTTCTCAATCTGGGAGATGGATGCATAATGATTTATGTATACATACTACATTTTATTGTATTTAATATTTTGTGCACCTTTCTGTTTGTGTTGTATTTCACAAATTAGAAATGGTTAGACGAAAGGATTGTGGTAAATGAAAATTATATATAAATACAGAAATTTTAAAAAGGTGATTAACACATCACATTTAACCACATATATACATACATACATATGTATATATAAAGCTTTCGTGAATAAAGTTACTATTAAGCCTGCATATCAAGACTGCTTCAGAAAGATCTTAGATTCTCGTAGGACTGTTTCCGTGGAAACAGTAGATTTAAGAAAAATGAGGAATGTTTTGACTGGCTCATTTGTTTTGCAGAACACAACATCTGCCTCAGGTTAGAGGGGCTGTGAGTCGTCATGCACATGGGCATTGAGCCTGTGGGTTAACTATGGTGTAAAAACTATTGGTGGGAAATAGAGGCTATAGCTTCCATGTTTCAAGGTTGCACACACATCTTGGCAATCATTTGTGGCAGCCATGCCTACATATGTGTGTGAGGATGTAAAATAAATCTTTTTTTTTTTTTTTTTTTTTTTTACTACTTTTTTGTACTTGGCTAGCTGCTGAGATGAGGTGATGATGAGATGAACATACTGCACCTGCTTCATGTATTGCTTATTTCCTTCTATAATGCTAAGTAAATAGTATTATATTAAAGCTTGCCTGTGTCTCCTGACTCAGCTTGCTAGCCGAAGACAAATGCTGTGCTAGACAATGGTGTCAGAAGTAGCCTTGGCTTTCAGGCCCTTGAGTCAAATCATTGTGATGCAGGAAATAGGACAGGATAGGGTTGGGGAGCAGATTTTGATGAACATTTGATGCCTGGATGGCTGAGTTACACAGATTTATCTCCTAGGAAACTGTTAAAATGGATAGTCAAAGAAAGGCAAAGGGAGAGGGCAGTTAAAGATATAAGAAAAAGGTGAATCAGATGCAGTTGTCGTTAGGTGGCTGTTAAGACACAGGATGAAAATTTAAGAAATTTATTGTTAAGACATAAGATGAAAAGGTAAGAAATTTATTGAATTCTCTGAAAAGATTTACTGGCTCATTATCACCAGTTGGGAAAAGGAACATTTGCTCCGTATCTGCCAGCTGCCTTCCTTAATGAATCCCATGAGATATGATCCCTTTAAGCCAATCTATATGAGTTTAACCCAGATTAGTCAGTCATTTCTCTGGGAATAATCTGGCCTAGGGCCACTAGAAGCATTTCACAAACAGTAAAGAACAAATTGTCCTGACCCGTTTTTACTAGTAAAAGAGGCTCAAAGCCTCAAAGGGCTGTTTGGATTCTGGAGCACATACGTTGGCCCCAGTAAACAAAGAGACTAGAAAAAAAAATGGATTTGAATGAGATCCAGAGAAGAAAGCAAGTCAAGCTGTCCCTTTAGTATCATATTTTATAAACCTGACATTACCAGTAGTTTTAGAGAAGTCCACTACTGAAAAATCCAATGACGCTGTAAGAACAAAAGTTCTGACCCAGTGTGCTAAATAAACGCCATTGGTAGAGGCAGTAGAAACCAATCAGGATTAACTTGAAGGCTAGGATATTTTGTCCTACCCCACAGAGCAGTTCAAAGACTAAGTGCTTTGGTTAAAGTAGAATATCCTAGGGTTGGTGAACGAAACATTTTGAGACAATTGAATATTGGTACATAAAGTACTATAATACATGTGGGGAGCAAAAACACAATGTTAAGAAGCCAAAGAGGAAGCTAAGGGCTGGGGTGGGAAGGAGACACTGTGAGGGAAGACACCAAGGCCCTAGCAGAGCACCAGAGAGGAGCATGATAAGGCAGTAGTGGAAATAGGTAAGAATAGTGCTGCTATCCTCTGCTTGAATGAATAACTGGAAAGGTTATGAAGCAAAAACAGAAGGTCTTGCCTTTCTTACTGGGCTATAGCTGAATGCTAGGGATCTGCCCTTTGCCAGGTTTTTATCAGACCTGTTAAGTGGGAGGCTTTACAATTGCCCTTTTCTGTAGTAAATACTAAACTGCATCATTTTCCAGGAAAATAGCAGGAAATCTCAATCTTGATTAAAGAGGTCATGGAAACGGTTGTGCTCATTCATCCCCATCAATTCTCTTCATGTTAGACCTGTCTGTCCTGTGAGAAAATGCAGAATTAAGTGAAACAATTTTCCCCAAAGTCTCTGTTATGCCAGGCATGATTAAAAACTTCCAGGAGGTTCGACAGGGAATGTGCTTTGATAATAGAATCTGGAAAAAATGCCAAGCATCATTTATATCTGCAGGAGAGATATTTCATTACATGTATTTTAGTGTCTTCCTCTAAGGTTATGCACATTCTCCAGGATTTAGCTACTGCTGTATAAGACAAGATTTGAGTCTCTTCATTTCTGAAAGCCCATTGATTCATGAAGCTGATGATATGATACTTCCCCTCTCAGAAAGTAAGCTGAGAATGGAGGCAAGGAGGATTTACAAACTGTAGCTGCAATAGGACTAGATAAGGATGCCTGAAAAATCTGGTTAAGATTCAGGACCCAGATTAGTCAGTCTTTTCTCTAGGAATAATCTGGCCACTAGAGGCACTTCACACACAGTAAAGAACAAATTGTCCTGACCCATTTTTACTAGCAAGAGAGGCACAAACCCTCAAAGGGTTGTTTGGATTCTAGGACGCATATGCCATATTTGGAAATCCTGTTGGCCCCGATAGACAAAGTGACTAGAAAAAGCAATGAATTTGAATGATATCCAGAGCAGAGGGTAGGTCAAGCTGTCTTTTTGGAATTTTATAATCCTGATACAACCAGTGGTTTTAGAGAAGTCCACTACTAAAATACACATAGACTCGAGTCCCTAGCCAAAGCCTTAGAGTGCTACTTATAGGTGGTTGCAGGAGTTTTGGACTAAAACAATTCATGATATTGTGTTGAGAACAGCCTGTTTGAGATACAGGCATTAGCATGTTTTTTGGCTCTAGTAAGAAACAGCCCTCATACCCAAAGAGCATCAGATCACATTGCATTACCTATGATGACTTGAGGCTTGAGTTATCTACAGTGTCATGGGTGATACGAAAAAGAGATTTCAGTAAAAAGGGAGTTGTACAACAAGTTCCCTGGTAAAATATAAATGATATATGGTATGGTTTGCCTCTATCCCCACCCAAACCCCATCTTGAATTGTGGTTCCCCTAACTTCAACATAATTTCTCATAATTTCTACATGTCATGGGAGGGACCCAGTGGGAGGTAATTGAATCATGATAGCAGTTTCCCCATACTATTCTTATGATAGAAAGTTCTTATGAGATCTGATGGTTTTATAAGGGACTTTCCCCTTCACGTGGCTCTCATTCTTCTCCTTCCTGCCACCATGATTGTAAGTTTACTGATGCCTTATCAACCATGCTGAAAAATTAAACCTCTTTACTTTATAAATTACCCAGTCTTGGGTATGTCTTTATTAGCAGTGGGAGAACGGACTAATAACATATATTTGGGAACATGCTAAAAAAGATCGACTCGGAGGAAATGCACTCTATCCATGAGCAGGTAACATCTCTGCCTCTACAGTGGCACTCCGGAGGAGCTACCCACTCTTATTGCCAAAGGTTCTGAACCCTGCTGAGACAAAATATCTGATTTATTTGCTAATGAGAGTTCTTGTACTGAATGATGGGACCCTATATGGAAGGCTGCAGCTAATCTCCAATGTACTGTAAAAATCTGAGCTGAAGAGACAATGATAAGCATACATAGTGGTCTGAATAGACGTCAGTATATGTTATATGTTAATAGTTCAGGAAGAATGTGGTTCTTGGTCTCAGGGTTATGTCTTAATATATAAAGCCTCCTGGGCTTTCCCTAGAACTATGTTGCACGGGCAGGCAGGCAGATGCTTCCTTGATACATAGATATACACGATTATCTTGATGTGAAGAGATGCAATTGTGGAAGTCTCTATAGAAACTCCTGGGGAGAAGCACATTTCTAGATGCCTACAATAAACACCCAGTAGTGTCTCAGAGAAGCTCTAGAAAGCCAAAGTAGATGCCCTGGTCTCCCAAAGGAGAAAATCAGTTGAGTATATGAGATGAGCTGTCACGGTGATGCTCAAGCCATGCCACGGCAATTGGAAGAAATGGCATAGACCAATGCTACCCAGAAAAGTCATTACTATTGTGACAGGCTGTCCTGAATGTGATCAAAAAGAAAGAAAATCCAAAAATGGCACTGGAGAGAATTCCCTGAGGTCAATGGCAAGCACATCACTGGCAGATAGATCATACTGAACCCAGTTAATTGCTCCTGGAGTATTCCAGCGGGTCTTTCTGGGGATAGACGAGTATTTTGAGTCCCCTCCTTGTATTTCATAGGGAATGAATTTTACCATGGGCGAGTTCCCAAAATGAGACAAAAAGAAGCATATGTAATGGACATATACTCCTACCAGCCACATAGGAGTGGCCTAATTAAAAATTGGAATGGTCAACTAAAACATTCATTTTGAAAGACAGAGGATGCTAAGGAAGTGAAGAATGAAAAGGGCCGGCTGGGAAGCTTATAAGGGGGTGTGTGCTTCACCTAAATATGGGGGGCATTGAAGGGGGAATAGACTTAAGAAAGGTTTTTTTGTACTGGGAATAAAGGGTTGGGAAATGATACTGTGACATAAATCTTTGTCTTTCATACCTTACAAACCTTTCCTTTTCTGTTATCAGATCAAGTGCATTAGACAAACATTGAATTTGCCCTTCTTCCAACTAAAGGGAGTATACTACTTAAGATACTGTATTCCTTTACACTTGGGTATATGTTTTCCTAAGGACATGTAGATAGTTATTTTGCCCGGTGTGACCAAGGTAGGACTGACCCTAAGTACTGCTTTATTGCCTAGTGGTAGAGGAGGACCTGTTATCTTTTACCTTTGCAAACCTACCATCTGTTTTTAAGAATGAGAAAAGGATTTGGTGAAGCTTTATTTTTATCTGGAGGGAAGAAAAAGTCATTTGGGACATTATCCTGTGCAAAACCTCTGGGAGAGGGCCTGTATGCTCATCCAGGAAGTGCTCTCTGCTATGCTTTATTTCTATTGTGTTTGAAGGAAAATGTCTGAGTGCTTTAGAAGTCCCAGCCAGACAAATGCAATATTAAAATGGTAAGGACCACCTGAACTACAGTAGGATGTCACTGGGACAAGTGATCCTGTCATCGTTCCCTTACAATATATACACCACAAATTTAAAAGGAGCCACCATTTCCTGCGATGCAGTTAGTGGCCATCGAAAGACCAACACTGTGTCCTCTCTGTAGGGTGAATTGGTTGTGCTCTCCTTTTATATGTGGGAACCAGTGTCAATAAAATCCTGCTTCTTCATAGCAGAGGTATGATGAGGTCCCCAGGCCAGAAAGAATTCTGAATTTACTGAATACTCTAG
>NC_037671.1:94110722-94192398 GCF_003255815.1 Theropithecus gelada | reverse complement strand
TTTGTCACGTATTTCTCGTGTCATGGTTTTCATCTCTTTCATTTCGTTTAGGACCTTCTCTGCATTAATTACTCTAGCCATCAATTCTTCCACTTTTTTTTCAAGATTTTTAGTTTCTTTGCGCTGGGTACGTAATTCCTCCTGTAGCTCTGAGAAGTTTGATGGACTGAAGCCTTCTTCTCTCATCTCGTCGAAGTCATTCTCTGTCCAGCTTTGATACGTTGCTGGTGATGAGCTGCGCTCCTTTGCGGGGGGAGATGTGCTCTTATTTTTTGAATTTCCAGCTTTTCTGCCCTGCTTTTTCCCCATCTTTGTGGTTTTATCTGCCTCTGGTCTTTGATGATGGTGATGTACTGATGGGGATTTGGTGTAGGTGTCCTTCCTGTTTGATAGTTTTCCTTCTAACAGTCAGGACCCTCAGCTGTGGGTCTGTTGGAGATTGCTTGAGGTCCACTCCAGACCCTGTTTGCCTGGGTATCAGCAGCAGAGGCTGCGGAAGATAGAATATTGCTGAACAGTGAGTGTACCTGTCTGCTTCTTGCTTTGGAAGCTTCCTCTCAAGGGGTACTCCACCCTGTGAGGTGTGGGGTGTCAGACTGCCCCTAGTGGGGGATTTCTCCCAGTTAGGCTACTCAGGGGTCAGGGACCCACTTGAGCAGGCAGTCTGTCCCTTCTCAGATCTCAACCTCCGTATTGGGAGATCCACTGCTCTCTTCAAAGCTGTCAGACAGAGTCATTTGCATCTGCAGAGGTTTCTGCTGCGTTTGTTATTGTTTACTATGCCCTGTCCCCAGAGGTGGAGTCTACAGAGACAGGCAGGTTTCCTTGAGCTGCTGTGAGCTCCACCCAGTTCGAGCTTCCCAGGGGCTTTGTTTACCTACTTAAGCCTCAGCAATGGCGGGCACCCCTCCCCCAGCCTCGCTGCTGCCTTGCTGGTAGATCACAGACTGCTGTGCTAGCAATGAGGGAGGCTCCGTGGGCGTGGGACCCTCCAGGCCAGGTGTGGGATATAATCTCCTGGTGTGCCCGTTAGCTTAAAGCGCAGTATTGGGGTGGGAGTTACCCGATTTTCCAGGTGTGTGTCTCAGTTCCCCTGGCTAGGAAAAGGGATTCCCTTCCCCCTTGCGCTCCCCAGGTGAGGCGATACCTCACCCTGCTTCAGCTCTCGCTGGTCGGGCTGCAGCAGCTGACCAGCACCGATTGTCCGGCACTCCCTAGTGAAATGAACCCAGTACCTCAGTTGAAAATGCAGAAATCACCGGTCTTCTGTGTCGCTCGCGCTGGGAGTTGGAGACAGGAGCTGTTCCTATTTTTATTACATTTTAAAGAGATGCTCAATGCTAACATTTTCACTGTAGTTTATTGAGGTGATTTTCAGGTTGGTAAAACAAATTGAGAAGGTATTTTTTTTTTAATCACAGATGTATTTGTCTACTGAAAATTGGCAATTTAGAGAAATTTGTTTTGTGTATGTTGATATCCCCAGTAAATGTTTTACAAAAATGATTTGACATCTTTAACAATTTTATCTGGTATTTCTTTATGCCTCAGCCTATTTATCTTATATGTGTTGGCTACCACAAAGAAAACTCTGAAGGATTTGAAAACTGCTGAGGATTTGAGAAATATTATATGCTCTACTAATATTTTTAACTCAGGCTTTTACCCTGACACATCAGTTATTTAAATGCCATTTCAAAAATGGCATTAATGCTAATTTGCTTTTCTTTTTTATACTTTCATATTTTCTTTACTAAAAGCTGACTTGTATTTTTCAATAATAGGGAGAAAGGAATTGTACTATTTACTTATTTTGGTATAAAATAGACATTTGAATAATACTTTATACTTTACTGACAACATAAACAGTAGACTCATTTATTGATGATATTATATGATATGGTGTTATTATTCTACAGAATAAAAAACATCACTAATATAATCTTGAAAATAGGTTTATGCCAGAAAGATTTAAGTGAATGAAGATAAGTAAGGCAAGGTAGTTCACTTAGCAACAAAAAACAAATAACAAAAATGTTTAATATACAGTAACTACGCTGAGCCTGCTGAAAGATCATATAACCTCTGATTTTCTGATATTTTTTTACTTTTTCCCTAAGAATTAATGTCTAGACATCATAACACAAATATTAGAGATTTCTCTTTTTAGAAGAGCATCCAATATCTTAGGAGGCATTATTTTCTTGGGATGCAAATTATATATTTTAATCACATAGAACCTCGGATTTGAATAGGTATGTAGCTTGTTATGTGGTCTTGGGAAAATATACCTCTGTATGACTCAGTTCCATATTTTTTATGTATATATATATACACACAAATAAAATGGGTATAATATCTACTTGCATTCCAGTGTGACAAATGATGATATGAGATGATTTATATTTAGTGCTTACTGAATTGTATTACATAATATGTTAAAATAGAGTAAACTGGATTTGGCATATTATGGACATTTTGTACTAACTTGCCAATTTTTTATAAATTTAAAACAATTCTAAAATAAATATCAGTTACATAAAATTAGAAAAAACATAATTGACACGATGTATCAATTTGTCTGTCAAAATAAACATTTTTTTCCCATTGGAGTAACACTTACAAAATGATTTAAACATAACAATATTTTTTCTTATAAAAGGAATATAAATTTATTTTAGAAACTTCAGAAAACAGTAACAAATTGAAGAAAATTTAAAAGCTGAAGTTCCAAGCTGTACCCCTACTCATAGTTACAATAGTATGGTAACTATGGTAACTATCTCTAAAATTCTACTTCCAGATAATAATCATTATTAGCATTGTATCAGTTACCCTTTTGTTTTTTATATTTATATAAACACATTTTTAAAACAAATTTTTTTTTTTTTTTTTTACCATATAGCTGGGGTTTCATTTTGTCTACACTTTTCATGTAACAAACAATGGATGAATATCTACCCATGACACTAAACTTTCCTTTATCACAAGAATAGAAAATAGTTTAGTTTTAGTCTGAATGCTGACTTTAATCTATTAGAAGTGCTTGGTTGAGAAGCAACCAGGAGACATGCCTTGAGCCACTGGGAAAGACTGACATAATTGGGCAATAATGTCTGCTATAGACTTGAGTGGATACTCTTGCAGTGTGTGCCATAAATACCTTGTCCCATATCTACATTGTTTTTCCTGGTTGTATTCATATTTTAAAAAATAAGCAGAAATATCAAGAAAAACATAAAGAATCCTCAAATGCAGGCCGGGCACAGTGACTCACACCTGTAATCCCAGCACTTTGGGAGGCAGAGGCGGGTGGATCACAAGGTCAGGAGTTTGAGACCAGCCTGGCCAATATGGTGAAATGCCGTCTCTATTAAAAATACAAAAATTAGCCCAGTGTGGTGGCGGGCAGCTGTAGTCCCAGTTACTCGGGAGGCTGAGGTAGAAGAACTGCTTGAACCCGGGAGGCAGAGGTTGCAGTGAGCCGAGATTGTGTCACTGCACTCCAACCTGGGCAACAGAATGAGACTCTGTCAAAAAAAAAAAATCCTCAAATGTTACTATTTTCCATACTTGCTCACTGTTTTGCTTAATTAATTTATATTAAAACAGACATAAATTTTACCTCTAAGTTTTTCAATATGCATCTTCAAACATGCAGTTATTTGCCTATGTAACCACAATCCCGTTTTCTACAAATCATTTAAAAACTTCTTGCCTGGGCTTGGTGGCTCAGACCTGTGTTTCCAGCAGGTTTGGAAGCCAAGGTGGGTGGATGGCTTGAGGCCAGGTGTTTGAGACCAGCTTTGGCCATGGTGAAACCCATCTTTACAAAACATATAAAAATTAGCTGGCTGTGGTAGCTCCTTCCTGTACTCCCAGCTACTTGGGAGGCTGAGAAGGAAGGATTGCTTGAGTCTGGGTGGTTGAGCCTGCAGTGAACTGAGATATGGCACTGTACTCCAGCCTGGGTAACAGAGTGAGACCCTGTCTCAGATAAATAAATAAATATAAATTACAAGTAATACAATACAATAAAAATTTCTCTAATATCATTTATTACTCCTAGTCCTTCTCATAATTTCTCAAATTGTTCCCAAAATATATCTTACAGTTAAATTTGCTAAAAATAGGATCTAATTAAGAACCATGGGTATTTTTGTTGGTGTGTCTCATATGTCTCTTTCAACTTAGTACAGTCTTGCTATTTTTATTTTCTATAAAATTTTGAAGAGACTAGATAGATCTATAAGCATCTCACCTTCTAGATGTGTCTGTGTCCTCAAGATATAATTTAACATGTTCCTTCATCACTTTTATTACTATAAACTATATTAGATATGAAGATGGATCAGAATCAGAGTAAATATGTTGAGGAATAGTATTTACTGGGTGGTGTTTCGCATTTCTTGTTGCATCACACCAAGAAGTACATAACGTCACATTTTCTCACTATTAGACATTAGGATTAGTCACCAGGGTTAGATGACAGATTTTGCTAAGGTAAGGTTATATGTGTGTGTTTATATTTTTATATTTTCTCAAAGAATTTGGCTGCTTTGCTTTTTAGGTTTTGCCAGAAGTCCTAATTGTATATTTATTTGGTTGTTTATTTTTAAAGAATTTCCTTTTTATTCAAAATTCATATGTACTCATTGTAACAAATGCAGAAACCATCAAAGAAAATTCGCCATATATTCGAAGGGTGGTGCCAAAGATTGTGCTGGATTAACATTCCTAGGCCAGTTCTTTTCTCAGACTTTTTTCCAATAGTCTCGATTCTCTAGAAGTAAAGTTATAAACAATTTACTTAAAATTATTTAGGTGTTGCTTTGAATTTGAGCACAAGTGTTTATTTGGTTACAATAAAGTGGAATGATGTAGAAAGTAAATAACCTGGGCCCTGGGGGTGGGGGGAGGTAGGAATTTACTTGTGTAATGAACTCTCATACTTTGAATAGTACTGTGGTATCTTTAGGTAACCAATATGAGATCCTACTTCTGTCCTATATTATCCAGGGCTCCCCAGAGAAACAGAATCAATAGGACATATAGAGATGTGTAGAAAGAAGTTTATTATTAGGGATTGGTTCACATAAATATGGAGGTCAGGCAGTTCACTGATCTACTTTCTGCAATCTGGCAATCCAAAACATCCAGTGGTATAGTTCCATTCCAGACTTGAAGGCCAGAGAACCAAGACCACTGGTTTCCAAAAGGAGAAGATGGATGTCTCAGCTCAAACAGAAAGAGCAGATTTGTCCTTTCTCTGCCTTTTTGTGTTATTCAGGCTCTCAAAGGATTGAATGATGCCCACCCACTTTGGTGAAGGTGATCTTTCCTCAGACTACTGATTTACATGCGAATCTCTTTCCTCACAGGCACATCCAAAAGTAATGTTTTACCCAGTTATCGGTCATCCTTTAGCCCAGTCTAATTGACACATTAAGATTAACCATTACATGTGGCATTCAGTAGCACTGGCCAATTCCAATGCCCGTGTGAGACTATGGAACATGCCTTCTGGCTATGGTCATCATTCCCACTTCCTGGAGCCTGCTCACTGCAGAGATGGAGGGAAACTTCAAAAATAAGTAAGCATGAAATGTGTGCGTATGAGTATTCCTTGTCATTACACAGAAGTAAAAGCATTAGAATCTGAGTCACATTCTAATCAATTCTCTAACTTGAAAGACAGAACTTGGCCATCATTACCACAATCATCCTGAAATAGCTATCATTAATATTAGGTGATGCCATCCCATACATTAAATAATTTTCCACTCTAAGCAGAAACATGAATTAAATAATGGATAGATTGAATATATGACACATTATTTTATTAAAATGAGATGATAATACATAAACTATTAATAAACATTAGATATAATTTTATTTGATTAGACAGGACAAAAATAAACAGGAAAAACTAAAGGATCTGATGGGGATAAATGTTTCTTCATCATAGGATATATTATTTGATAAGGATAGGGGTTTATGAGCACATTATGAGGTTGAGTCATTATGTGTATTTTTTTCATCTAGTTTCAGTTTTTTACAGTATCAATTTACTCTTGCTGTAAATGATGAGGTAATTAGCTGCGGGATAGGGCTTATTAATAGGCCTATTAACATGACTGCCTGTGACATCTAGGTAAATGATCCTTGTTGTTGTTTCAGACCTGGGTTAAAGAACATACTTATATCAGGCTGTGTAAGCCTAGGGAGGGTGATAAATGATATCTGTGCTAATCCTGGGTGAATGAGACCTCACCTTGTTAGTATATTTTATATTATGTAAACTCTAAGATTGATGGGGAGCAGTTGGCTCAGAAGAGATGGTCCTGGGCACATATTAAACTAGTTTGAATTAACACTGGTCCATGTTTAAGTATAGAAGCTTATGTTTACAAGGAAAGGCTGGGAGGAGGGCAGAAAATACGGGAAGTAACACACATGCAATCAGAAATTATCACTGACAACTCCTTTTGAAGATTTTGTGGTCTAGATTTTTATCTTTCTACTGGCTCTAAAACATGTTGATTTCTCCTTTATGTACTCCGATATTACTGACTTTCTTCTGCATTCTTCAGATAAGTAAACTCTGTGTCATGGATCTACATGGTCTGTGTACTTGGTCTTTCTATTAGTTTGCTCCTACTTTTAACATTGATAATTAAAGTGGAAATACATTATAATTTAACACTTCTTTCTCATAAGAATTGTATAAATTATGCTATTATATTTTATTATTCTAGTTTAGGGCATTTATTTCTCTTTTGTAAGCATCACTGCTATAGTTGTTTTGTGACATATATATGTATATGTGTGTGTGTGTGTGTGTGTATATATATGCCTACTTACTTTGGTGAAGGTGATCTGATCTTCACTCACCTTTACTCACCTTTAGGAGTAAAGGTGAGCTTTATTCCTAAAGTTATTTCATAAGCATGATTCCTACATTTGTTTTGTATTATCATATATACATATATACACACAGATGAGTGTATACAAACACACAGATACATATGTATGTATGTATATATGATGCTTAATTTTTATTCTCCTTATGCCAATATTTTCACTGCAGTTTTTATATTTTGTTCATTTGTTGATTGACTTTGTATAACATTTGGGAGTTTTTTTTCACAAAGGGATCATAGGAGCTGTATTTCCTTCCTTCCTTCCTTCCTTCCTTCCTTCCTTCCTTCCTTCCTTCCTTCCTTCCTTCCTTCCTTCCTTCCTTCCTCCCTCCCTCCCTCCCTCTCTCCCTCCCTCCCTCCCTCCTCCCTTCCTTCCATTCGTTTCCCTTCCCTTCCCTTCCCTTCCCTTCCCTTCCCTTCCCTTCCCTTCCCTTCCCTTCCCTTCCCTTCCCTTCCCTTCCCTCCCCTCCCCTCCCCTTCCCGCCCCTCCACTCCCCTGCTTCCCCTCCTCTCCCCTGCCCTCCCTTCCCTTCCTTTCTTTTGACTGTCACTCTGTTGCTCCCAGGCTGGAGTGCAGTGGGGCGATCCCAGCTCAAGGCAACCTCCGCTTCCTTGGTTCAAGCAATTATCCTGCCTCAGCCTCCCGAGTAGTTGGGATAACAGGAGTGCACCATGACACCCTGCTAAGGTTTTTTCTTTCTTTCTTTTTTGTATTATTAGTAGAGACGGGGTTTTGCAGTGTTGGCCAAATTGGTCTCTAACTCCTGACCACAGGAGCTCCACCTGCCTCAGCCTCCAAAAGTGTTGGGGTTACAGGTGTGAGCCACCACACCTGGCCAAGAGCTGTATTTTCTTAATAAGTTCATATTTGAGAAAATATCTCTCTTGCTTTGTAATTAAGTAATATTTTGGCCAGTGTCCAAGGAGTCTTTGGTCCCTGTTGATTTCTTTCAGAACTTTGTGTACATAGATTTATTTATCTTCTGGTATTGAATGTTATGAAGTCCCATATAAGTCTTATTTTTCTTTCTTCCTTTAAGTATTTTTATCAATCTGCCAGGATGAGTAAAAACCTTCTCTTTATTCTCAGTGTTTAATAATACAGTTTGGAGATGACCCACTGTTAACTCTACCATATCAAACTTTACCTAGAAAATAATGTGCCACACAAGTCTACTGATGTCTTCTTCCTTCATTTCAGGCATCTTTTTTATACCCTGCATAATTGAATAATTTCTCATTCTATGTTATCTGCTTCATACATTTTCCTGATATGTTATCCAAATTGCCCAACTATTATCTTTTCTCTAACTGCTTTAATTTATCTGTGTTCATTGTGGTTATTTCAGGGCTTACCTCTGTATTGGAATTTCCATGTCATTTTTTTCCATCCTGTTCCTTTGTTTCTGTATCTACTAGTTTTCCTTTTATTTTGGCAATTTATTCGCTTAACTCTATAGTAATTTAAAATTTTTTTATTATATTTTTAATGTATATGTTTTTATGTTTTCTTTTACTAATTTCATGTTCTTATTTACCTGTTTGATTACACCAGGCTCTCTGGGAAATAACCCATTTGAGCTAATTAGGGGCTTATTAGATCCAAAAATAAAGAAAACCTCAAAACATAATTGTTTAAACAAGATATAAGTTTATTTAAGTTTATTTTCCTTTTATTTAATGACTCAGGGTGGATGTCCCAGCTTGACAGATAGCTCTCCACATTAATATTCAGGGACTTGCCATAAATATGGCTCTGGATCCTCCACACATAGCTTTCAAGTTCGTTTTAGTCTTTGACAGTCTTCTAAGGCAGAAGTTAAAAAAATAAATGTACCCAGGGTGAAAGATTTTCCCTTTAGCAAGAGAGGCATACATTCCATATGTTATATCTGTTCATTCCATTGCCAATGGCTTAATTATAAACAGATGCCCACAATTGATTGCAAGGCAATGTGGTCCTTAGCTGGAGTTTCATATATGGAAGGAAACTGGACCCTGTTGTACAATGGTAGTTTCAATCACACCTTCTATTTTTGGTTTACATTTTTTCCTAGACTGAGTAATAATTTTTAAAAATTTGTTTATTTCACAGTATATTTACATATTTTCTATGTCATTTGGTTTCTTTTTGATGATATTTGGAGAATTTTGCCCAGAGTTTCTCAGTGTACCAATGTAATTTGTTAAGCATCTCCTTAACTTTCTTCTGAGAACTATTTAATTGCCTCCCTGAACTAACTTTTACAGACGAAATATTTTATATTCTAACCACATTTTTAAGCCATCATGTCTTTAAGCAGGGAACATGGGAGTAAAGTTAGAAGTAATGCCATGAACCTCTAAATTCTACTCTTTTTGACCTTTGTCACCACTTTTTGAGGTTTATGGCATCATATTATTCTCTTTTCTTTTTGAGCAATTGCAAATATAGTCTTAATTTTTAAGCTACATTTATATTTCACGGAGTGTTAAGGAAGGATAGTACTTACTAGGCTTTAATAAGAAACCATTATCTTTACCAAGTTTTAGTATGATTAAGTTGTAATGTGCTGTGTGTGTGTGTGTGTGTGTGTGTGTGTGTAGATTATAACAGTAGATGGGGCAACTTGTTTTGCATTACAGTGTAAATAATACATAGAATAATGTCTGAATAGTAAATGGTCAAAACATAGCTTCATGTCTCAATCAAACAGTAATATACAAATGATCACAAACTGGAAGATACAAGTCCTAATTAAGTATTTTCTTTAAGACAATTAAATATGCATGCGTTAAGTGAGACATACCTGAGATTCCACTTCCAAGATATAATAGAGGCAAATTTTCCACCCATCATCTGGACTTTCAATGAAAAACCAACGCCCTCTTGGTAATCTTCATTTCCTACACTGGAAAAACAGCTGCAAGTAATTTCTATCCTTTGTGGACATTATTATTTGTTCTGGTAAAATGGATAAAGGACCCTTAATGAGAAACATAATCTAAGTATTTTATAACTTTGCATTCTCCAATTTGTATAAGAAAAAAAAATCCTTAACTATTTTAGTAAATGAATGAGTCCTTCCTAGTTCTAAATACAAGGGTCTATGAAACAAAGACAACTTACTTACTTTGCTTTAAAATTTTGATACTACATGCTTTTAGGTATGAGATTGCCTTCACATGCCAAAATGCTAATACAATTTTCAAAATATTACTGCTACTAACATTCATAAGCATCAAAATAAAAGGAGGCAAGTTTTAATAGTAGTTTTATTAGACTGACAGCAAACATGAATTTTTATTTGGTTTAGAAAGCAAAGTCTCTGTAAAAGGACATATAATGAAGCTACAGCCTCAATTATACATGGAGAGACAATTCTGTGTGTTGGGAATACAAGTCCTGAGTTGAAATTATGATTGCCATGTGCAATGCACTCCATTTACAGTTTTTTTTTTTCTTTTTGCTCTGGTTCCATTTTTATAGACTGTCATATACTATATATGAACTCATTTTTACACTAAATTCTTTGGCAAACTCACCTCAGTATTTAAGGAATTGCCTGTCTATTTGAGAACTTGGCTTAAAACAACAAAGGGGCAAATGGTAGAAAGATGGCAAAAATCTGCTTTTAGATTAACAGCCAATGAGCAGAAAATAGACATTTACACACACGTTAGTCTGAGTTTCTAAAATAAGTTATGCTTAATTATAAACTATGTAAATCTTTAATTTGCATTAAACCATAGGTTTTGTTGGGCTTTCATGTCTTCGAGGCAAGGCGGGTTCTGTGTATATCCAATGCTGGGGAAAGTTGTCACCCTAGGACTGTTTCATCATTTAGAAACCTTCGCAGTGACATTACCTAAGACTTTTAAGGCATCCTTGATTATTTTGTCCCTTTTCTTGAATTTGACTTTTTCAAATGACATGATTTTAGTTCCAATGGTTTGTTAAACTGGTTTAAATTTTCTTGGAGTTCCTTAGATTACAATAGTGCATATGGGTGCTTGCATGATAGCTACATTTCTTAACCAGAAAGCTAGTTTTCATGATGACACCATTTAATCAGTAAGAATATAACTTTATACGTGTAAAACTCTACTGATGATTCACCTGAATCTCTGCAGACATGCTTCTCTCATAGTCTTCTTCATCTCAGCTGACGGCAGCAGTTCATTCTCTCCAATCTTGCATTTAATTTGTACCAATCTCCTATTGTGTCTACTTTCAAAACATACCCTAGAATCTGAATATTATCATCTGTCCAACACCAGTACTCTGGCCAGGCCATCATGACCTTCTGCCTGGATTATAACACAAACTCCTGTCAGGTCTCCCAGATTCCACCCATTTCCGAGAAGCTATCTGCAGCCCAGCACTCTGTATTTTCCAAAGCATAAATCACACTATGTCACTAGAAAGCCTTCTTACAAAGTAAATGAGTATGAGATATTTCTAGCTATATATTATGATCCTTGCAGGCTTAGCTCAGTAAGGAAAAATTTAGATACTTATCAATATATAGATTATAGTGCAAGACACATGCTCTGTGTTGAAAGGCACTGAATGAAGAGGCAGACTAATCTAAATTCAAATTCAATTTCCACCATCAGTTGACATAAATAAAAAAATCAGGTTAATATCTCTAAGTCTCAATTTTCTGATATATAACATATGATCAAAATGACAACATACCATTATATATCTCTGTGATAATGTGTAAGACTGATATATCAAACTGTAATCAGAAAGCACTTAAAATGTTTGTAGCAGGGCATTTCATCATGGAAATTGGTTGCAGAGGTAATGTGGATTTGGGGAACCACGCAAGGAGTGATGGGGTAATCCAGAGATTATCAATAGTAGAAAGCTATTATTAATCTTAGATTGGAGGGATAAAGAGTGATAATATTAGATATCAGAGATCATCCTTTCAATACTTGAGCCACCATAGACCTGTCAGATGCAAGCTGGAACCCCAGAGAAGCCACATTTGAAAACTTCTCAGCAAAGATGAAGGTGACAATGCCTTGGCTTATCTCTTCTTACTGCCTTCCAAAAGGCACCCTCACCAGTGTCTCCATTGTTGAAGGCAGCCAGAGCCAGCTGACTATGGATCATGAAAAATGTAATCCGAAGAGGTGAACTCCTCTCATAAGAGTGGAGCAGGGGAATAGAGAACAGATTAAGAACAATCAAGTCCAACACTAGGACAATCTATCACCAAAGATCTTAAAATTGGCTGTGTAGTACGGAGGATGATTAAGTGTTCATGCAAAGAAGCAATTTAATATTCCCATGACACAGATAAAATTATCTAAAGGGTAAAGGAAAGGAAAGTTGTTGTTATGGGATGGGGTTGATAGATGTCAAAAATAACATTGACTGAATTGCCAAGGTAAATAATTCTAGCAGAATACTGATATTGGTTTATGCTTTTTATTACTTGTACACCTCATATGTATAATAAACATTCTTGATGAGAAAAAGATTACATGCAACTGTCAACCAAGAGAGTATACTAGTAATTAAATTTTGAAAAAAAATACAGTAGTATTTGAGGTTGTTTATTGATTTACAAATGTGAAGCAGTCATTGAGACATCTGAGTTATCTAAATGTGAAAAAATAACTTCTAAATAATCTAAGTCCAGATGCGTACACGAAAAAGAGCAAAGCTGCTCATTGAGGTGGACGCACAGCCACCATCAATTATAATGGGTTTCATTCATAATCAGTGGGAAAACAACTCCCTTAGGAACTTAAATTCATTATCTATTGTGTTGAATGATGTATATTTTTAAATGTTTATGATAATAACCTTAGAATGTAAAAGCATGTCTTGGAAATATATTGTTTTATTTATTTATTTATTATTATTATACTTTAAGTTGTAGGGTACATGTGCATAATGTGCAGGTTTGTTACATATGTATACTTGTGCCATGTTGGTCTNTGATTTCTTTCTCTTGCCTGATTGCCCTAGCCAGAACTTCCAACACTATGTTGAATAGGAGTGGTGAGAGAGGGCATCCCTGTCTTGTGCCAGTTTTCAAAGGGAATTTTTCCAGTTTTTGCCCATTCAGTATGATATTGGCTGTGGGTTTGTCATAAATAGCTCTTATTATTTTGAGGTACGTTCCATCAATACCAAATTTATTGAGCGTTTTTAGCATGAAGGGCTGTTGAATTTTGTCAAAAGCCTTTTCTGCATCTATTGAGATAATCATGTGGTTCTTGTCTTTGGTTCTGTTTATATGCTGGATTATGTTTATTGATTTGCGAATGTTGAACCAGCCTTGCATCCCAGGGATGAAGCCCACTTGATCATGGTGGATAAGCTTTTTGATGTGTTGCTGAATCCGGTTTGCCAATATTTTATTGAGGATTTTTGCATCGATGTTCATCAGGGATATTGGTCTAAAATTCTCTTTTTTTGTTGTGTCTCTGCCAGGCTTTGGTATCAGGATGATGTTGGCCTCATAAAATGAGTTAGGGAGGATTCCCTCTTTTTCTATTGATTGGAATAGTTTCAGAAGGAATGGTATCAGCTCCTCCTTGTACCTCTGGTAGAAATCAGCTGTGAATCCATCTGGTCCTGGACTTTTTTTGGTTGGTAGGCTATTAATTATTGCCTCAATTTCAGAGCCTACTATTGGTCTATTCAGGGATTCAACTTCTTCCTGGTTTAGTCTTGGAAGAGTGTAAGTGTCCAGGAAATTATCCATTTCTTCTAGGTTTTCCAGTTTATTTGCGTAGAGGTGTTTATAGTATTCTCTGATGGCCATACCACCCTGAACGCGCCCGATCTCGTCTGAACTCGGAAGCTAAGCAGGGTCGGGACTGGTTAGTACTTGGATGGGAAAAAAATTGCTATCGCATAGAAACTCAGCTTCAGTAAATTAAGAACTAAATGTATGTCTGCCAAAAAGTTTTGCCGTGATCAATTTTTTCAAACTGTGATTAAACAAGATCAGGTAAATCACAAATATTTTAAATTGCTTTGGTTAACTCCACAGATACGTCCTGTTATTGTAAACAGCAGCATAAGTTATAAAGTTTACAGAAGGAAAAGCATGAAGCTAATGCTCTAGGTTAGAAATTAGTTTAAGAATAAAGAAGAAAAATATGTGTTTGATTAATGCCAAATCAAATCTCTGGCAGTAAGATGGAAGATTTTATTATTCAAGATGAAGCTTTTTAAAAATAGGACTTTACAAACTGTAAGATCCTGGTCAAATTTTATTTTGCTGACTTGAGGTTAAATTTCTTTGAACTTTCAATAGGTGTCTCTTGTACTATGTTTGTATTATAAAATAGTAATGATAATATGGTTGTGTTTCCTCTTACAATATTTGATTTGAAAGTCCCATGTTTTTGTCAAACAGCTTGTAAATGAACTTTGCAATCTTGGAAGTAGAAAGCAATTATAAATGGGAACAACTATCCTTGCTCAAATATTTTCTGCGAAATGCCAACATTAGTCTCTTTCAGAATTACATAGAAATATTGACAAGCATACAACTATTTGAAGCTGTAAGCCACTATCATTGGTGAACTATTCCTTATTTTTGTTTCTGGAAAATTGTAAAAATTACATTTGGATTTTTCAGTACACTTAGTAGTGCCTGAATGAGAACATATTCTGTGAAGGCTGAGGAAACTTCTAAAATGCCGATCATACTTTAGGTAAATTTTATCACACAAAACAATATTCCTTTCTGTTCCCTCTAGAATATGTAATATGGAGTAAAATCACTTATTACTAAGTGCCACTAATTATATTTCACCATAACTATATTATTTTAAATTATTGTATCTCTTAGATTTAAATGATCTCTAATGTGTTTAAAGTTAATATTTGATGAAAACTTGTTAATATTTAAATAGTTTGCCTAATGTGATAGTTTCTACTGAAAATTGGAATGTATCATGTGATCATCTTGAACTGAATAAAAGGAAAATCCCAAATGATCTTTCTATTGGTCAATTATGCTTAACTATTTTGAGGACTTTACATTTTTCAGCAGTTTACAGATAAGATTGACATGAATTGGAATGAGTCTATAATTTTCAAGTGTTCATTTTGAATATTATTTTTATTGTATTTTGGTTAGTTTCTAGAGATTTTGACATTTATTATAGCCTGTATTTTTCATAGTAGAAAACTTATAATTTTACCAATAAAATACAAAAGATTAACAGAATGTATATTTTGATTTACCTAGATTCCATTTATTTAATTAAATTGGTAACTTTATTATTGACTCATTTGAATCGTTCATTATTTAGGGGGTAATTATTATTTTAACAGTAAAATACAAGAGAAATTTAAATTGTTTTGTGTTGAAAATGTACAACAGTGTGACTCAGAGCATTTAAGGAGTCCTAACAGAGAGAATGTCAACTATAGTGCTAGGAGTGTGGTTCAAAGAAATGACCTTAACATCATAAACAATGAATGTGGTTGGACTCTGGCTTGTTTACATTGATATTCTTTCAAATCATGCTTCATAGTTTGTTATTAAACATAAGCCAGGCATGGAAAGACAAATTTTGCATGTTCTCACTTATTTGCGGGAGCTAAAAATTAAAAAAAAACATAGAGAGTTGAGTGATGGTAGGGTCAGTTGGAGGAGAGTGGGGATGGTTAATGGCTACAGAAATACAGATTGATGGAACAAGTAAGATCTAATATTTGATAGCACAATAAGATGACTACAGTCAAGAATGATTTGTTGCACAGTTTTAAAAAACTGAAATAATATAATTGGATTGTTTGTAACACAAAGGATAAAAGCTTGAGATAATGAATACCCATTTACACTGATGTGATTATTATGCATTATATGCCTGTATCAAAATAGCTCATGTACCCCATAAACATATACAACTACTGTGTACCCATAAAAATTAAAAAAAATAAAATTTTAAAAAGTTGACTTGTATGTGTGTGTCAAATGGCAAAACTTCCTAGATTCATCCCTTACCCCGAACAAGGCTGGGGAGGAAACAGAGGATGCCAGATGCCTTTTTTTTTTTTTTTTTTGAAGTGTAGTATGTCCTCACTTAACATGGTCGAGAGCTTCTTGGAAACTGTGACCTTAAATGAAACAACGTGTAACAAAACCAGTTTTACCCTAGGTGAATTAATAAAACAAGAATTAAGTTCCCATGGCATATTTCTCATCACAAATACATCACCAAATTTCCAAATAAAGATGAAAACATTTCTACTAATAAACATTGAAATTAAAGTGAACTATATTACTTTTAAGAAAGATTAATAAAATAAGTAAGATGATTATTTACCCGCTTATTCCAGTTCAGGGCTGTGGGTGGCCGGAGCCTATCCAGTGGCCAAGGCAGGAGCCAGCAGTGGACGGGACGCCATCCCATCTCAGCTCTGGCTCACACCCGCACCCTCACTGAGACTGGGACCACTCAGAAACGCCAGTTAACATGCACAGCTTTGGGATGTGGGAGGAAACCAGAGAACCCGCAGAAAACCCACGCAGACATGGGAAGAATGTGCGAACTCTACATAAAGTGGCCTGGACTGGGAACCAGTTTTCCTTCTCATTAGTGTTATAAACAAACGGCGTGTCATGAAACAGTACTTGAGGACCTGCTGTACTTAACGTTTTCTGAATAAAAAAGATCATCTAGAGGGCTTCCTTGTCTCTTTGTAACTAGTTAGATAACAAAAAAATGAGGGTAAACACTTCTCCGACTTTCACAGTCTGTCCGTTTTCTAACCCCTTCCTAGAACTGGGGTTCTTTTTATACAAAAAGTAGTTACGCATCAGTAATACATTCATATTTTCTATTTCTCAAGAACTTTCACTCAAAAATCCATATCACTATCTTAAATATACATGAAGAGTTTGACAAAAAAGCCTGCTATTTTGAATGGCAATTTTCAAAGTTTTTTTGTACATCATTCCATTTGTTACTCAAACTTATAGAAGTCCTCATGAATATAGATTAGAAAAGATGTCCTTTACAGAGAAAGAAATTGAAAACTCAGAGAAAAATGGTTTTCCAAAATAAATGAAGTGCAGTGCTCTTTGAAATCTGTGTTGTTTTGATTTTGGATTGAAGACACTGCAGCAGATACTTTACTATGCCAGAAATCCCAGTGAAACTGATTCTCCATGCCAATAATGGAGATTCCCTCTCCACAGAATATTTTTGTCACCTATGGAAACATTAACTTTTCTCTGGAATTCCGCAATTGGAAATAATCTCTCCTTTTCCCCTTGGACTCTTTCATCATGGAGAGTTTTGTCTTCTTTCCATAATGAATGTCTTCATTATTCACGTTTCTGTTTCCTCTAGACTGCAAAGTCAGGAACCAGAATTTTTATTTTTTTGTTTTCCACAAGAAAGTATTTTTCACATGGTAGTGCTTTATATATATTTGTTTATTTAATAAAATATATCATTATGATTTTGATAATCTGTAAGAAAGGAAATTAATGTGAAACTGTGGATAAAACAAACATAGCACATCATTAAGGAACCCTCAGAAGTTTAATAATCAATGCTTACATAATTTATCTAACAAGGTAGGCAAATAAATCTAGTATCTAAACTGAAGAAAGTTTGTGGGAATATAAGTAAAATAGTTATAATAAGAACCAATGGAAGTGTCCTTATTTAAAAGGCCAGATGGAAAATTTACATTTAACTTGTGTGGCGGATGATGTGAGGTGGGGAATTGTGCGGAAGTTGAGCAACTTTATTTGGATCCCGTAAACTACTGAGAATAGAAATATTCCTGTGATGTGTTCATTTTATAAAAAATTTGAAATGAGTAGAAAATGACTACATAAGGTGCTGAGAGCTCTTAGGGCAGAGTTGCATGAAAGAACTAGTGTAGAATCCTCCGAATTTAGGTACTTTTGATGATGAAAGTTTGGAGTAAAGTAACATGTTGTTACACTTATGCATTGTGAGTCATTTTTAAAAATGTAGTACCTTGAGAGTAGAAATACTAAATTTCTTGACTCATAAAATAAAAGCAGGCAACCTTCTATCCTTGAGGATATTGCTGTCTATAGCAAGAAGACAAAGGGGCTGATACCACCGCTGTTGTCACAGTCATATATATTCCTAAGATTTCTTAATTGTAACCTTATGGTTTATACAAATTACATATGTGAAAATGTTTCTGAATGGTTCACTTTCCCCCTAGATGACTGCATGATGATTGAGTTACATTTATGTAGTAATCTTGTCTCATTTAAATCAAGTAAATCAGAAAAATCATTTAAGTTTTAAACAAACTCAAACATATCCAAAAACTGTAAAATAATTTACAGTTTAGCACCATAGATATTCCACAGTGCTAATTCAGAAGGTTTTCTATTCTTTCAAATAGATTCCTTTGTTCTCATGGCTCTGAGTGGTTTCTACATTTGTTTAGGAAATTTTCAATGAAATCTGGAGATTTAAAAATACTTACTGTGGTGTGGTTAGAAAACATCTTTTCTTTTTACAGAAACTTTACGATATGTGGTAGTTCAAGGATGTTATTTTTTACTATTCATTTGATGTCACAAAGATCAACACATTCAATAGTATTCATGTATTTATTTAAACCAGAGAGACTGGAATCCTCTAGGCTGATTTTTGTTCATGTGTATGTCTCTCTCTGTCTCTCTCTCTGAAGTTCAGAGGTTTTTAATTCACCTCATTATTCATATAACATTATTATAATAATTCCTAAATATTCAGAAAAAGAGTATTTATAACATTAAGAGGCATTTAGTCCTAAGCAGATGCATTTTAGCTAACTTGATTCATGTGTTGAGAATCCTTAGAGAAGGCCCACATGTGATTCATATCTGAAGGCTTTCCTAAGTATCTCACAGAGATGGACATAAAGATTACCAATTATATCAAACAAGTGTTTACTATTTTAAACATTACAGTTGACATACTATTAAAAAAGCATGGGAGAACAAAAGCATTTAAAAATTTGTTAAGTGTTTTATAACTATTCAGCATTAACTCAGATCTTTTTCTTAATGTTTTGATACAGATGCATGCCTGTCATTTCAAAAGATGTTTAATCTGTTTTTTATTTATGCATAATTTAAGTTAAATGATTTGAATTAGTTTCCAATTACTAGCATTGGACAAATATAATATATGTGGACTTAAATATATATTAGTAATATATAGTGGCTTGTTTCATATACAATTATGATTTAAAATGTTTCATATGGCTCCCTTTTTAGATTATTTATTAATAGGCAAAGTGATGAGCATGAAAAGCAAATTTACACAAAGCATTGAAAAAATCATATACTTTAGAATTTTGAACTGCTTTAGATGTTTAGTAGTATCCAAAATATAGTGCAGAGATGTTTTTTAACACACAGACTGCTACACCAATACCAATCTTTGCTTGAGTATTACCAAATGAACCAAACGACAGAGAGCTTATTACCACATAAGACATTCTACCCCATTATGGCATAGCTCTAATCTCAGAAAGATATTATTTATGTTAAAATGAAATTGCAAAGATATTTTTATGCGAGTCTATTGGGATATAAAAATTATAATTGTGTTACTTCTTGATATTATTACTCTTATTGCCAGGCACCAGGTCAAAGAATCACAAAACATGCTGCAAAGGGTATGGGTTTTTGACAGTTCTGTGATTTCTTTACTGCAGGACCTAACACTATATTGTGCATATGAAATTTCTAAAAGAAGAAAATGACATACAGCATTTATTAGACTTTATATAACTAAAGTCACTTCTAGTAGATCTTCTTCCCCAAAATAGCAGTTTGTGAATTGCTGAGGAAGAGAGTTGCTCAGTCTCTGGAGCTCCTTGTTATGGCCCTCTTGCTCCCCTGAGATTGGAGATGTATTAGCTAGGGTGGATGGCTGTGTAGGTTATCAGATAGCCTCAGTTCCCATTGGCAAATGTCTATGCTAGTTGACTGTATTAATAAGGAATTTTCCACGCTTCATTGATTCATAAGTATATTGAATATTTCTGTAAATACCTTTCATTTCTTAACCTAAATATGCAAGAGAGAATTAAGGAAGGAGTATAAAACAGATATTTGGGAAAAGAGGAGACTGCTAACAGCTCTCTCTTTTTCTTACCGTATTCAGAGACAAAGTAGTCATCTCTGATGATGACTAATTTTAATAAGGAAAGAGCATGTTCTGTTTAGAAAAGGTTTTATTGGTGGGAACAGTTGTTGNAATAAGGAAAGAGCATGTTCTGTTTAGAAAAGGTTTTATTGGTGGGAACAGTTGTTGAATCAAGACAAACATGTTATAATATATGAGAATAATGCTACAAATTTTCTCCCTTTTTTCCCCTTAAATGTTATGTGGAATTTTCAGGAAGAAAATTTAAAGTTAATTTAATAAGTTTTACTCCATGTACTATGATTCTTTAATTATTTTATTTAAAGTGTTTACTTGCTAAGAGTAATGCCTTGACAAATTTTATGATAAAAAGCTTATTTCATTTTAAAATAGAAACAATACTATCAAGATTATTATTCATTATAGCAGATAAAATGAACTGACCCTGAAAAGGCTTATCTTGTGAATGTGCATCCGTAATTATTTGGTTTAAAAAGTTCATTGAAGTAAGTAAAGTGGAGAGTTAATAGCTCCCATTTGTAGATAGGTGACATAACTTGTTGTAATGCTCAATTATCTCTGGTCCATGGATTGTTCTATTATGCAAACACTCATCTGCCCAAATAAATACTCATTAAGGTGAACGTCTATGCCAAAAATACAAATTTTCTGTATTTTTACTTTTATTTTCATAGTAAGCTCTGGAGAAATGAACAAAAAGCACTAACAAAAATCTTGGAGTTTAGGTACAATTTGAAAAATTAGGTGTCCATTAAAGAGCAGTAAAGTAGTTTGTTTAGAAAAATGTTTAAAATTATTTTGTTAGATACATTTCCTTATTGGAGAATAATAAATGAACCTTACATTAACCCCAAATCCTATTTTTTTTTTTTTTAGAGTAGGAATGGTCAAGGGTGAAAGAAATAAGAATATCACTCAAGTCATAAGTTAGAATAATAAATAGCACACATGCCCACACTATAAGTTCTTCAAACTGAGTGAAAAAAGGAGAGTTCATGCATCTCATTCAAACTTCAAAGCTACTTTCTCCTTTTTATGTTTAAACCAAAGCTTTCAAGAATGGAGGCCAGGTTTCCTTTACAATTTAAAATTCAAAGAGCACCACTTTGAAATTTAATAGAGCAGTGTTTGCTAAAGTAAACATTTTAGTCACAGTGAAGGCAGATGCCTCTGTGCATCCTCAGCCTTTCTGTAGGTATTAAAGCAGTGCTTCAAACTACTGCAGTGTCTCTTCCCCAATAGCCATTCAAAAAAGATATAGATTTCACGGAATGCAGAATTTCACTTCCCCAAACAAAATGTACCTTTATCGTTAAAGCAATTTTGCAACTTCAAGCTTCTGATGGTAATTTAAAAGCAGTGCCTTAGAAAAACCAAAAAGAAACACTGAAAATAAGGATCTCAGATTCCTGTTAAAAGTTTTTACTACCACTACCCCCATCTACAACCACACTGGCCTGCAGAAAAATGCCTCTGGGAGAAAGGAAAGAGAAGTGGGTTAGACAAGCATTTATGGTGATCAACACGTGGTGTGAGAAGCCTTTTGTATTATTAAAAAATGGGTTACTAACACTGCTCAGTGAAAGGTGCTGTTTCTTTTACAATGCATACCAAATCCAATTATGGAGAAAGAACAGTGGAAATTCTTTTCTTATTGAGAGCTAAAACAGCTTACTAGACCATGTAATTTTTTTCCAGTAAGCCTAGTACACAGACATGTCTATGTACTAAAATAACTTTTCTCCATGCATTGACTACTGTACATTATCAAATATCTTCTTTATTCCTGCCAAATATTTATTTCTCCTTGTTGTTTTATTGTTTTAATTATTTTTCATTCAGAATATATTTACATGGATAAATAAACTAAAAATGAATAATATAAGAACTTGAGAATCAAGAGATCTAGGGAAAAATGCATTTATAAATATTATTTTTATTTAAATATGTTTACACTTCTGGGCCTTTATATTGGAATACATAATATATGTATAAATTAACAAATTAATTTAGAAATTATATGTATACATAAAATTATAAATATGTATATAATTTTCATTAGGAAGATATTGATTTGTAAATTTGATATATAAATATGAAGTTTTATATAAATCTCAAATTTTCAAATTTTGTGTTAACATAAAAGTATGTTTGATAGTATTCAGATTTTTCCAAGCAATAATTTGGGTTACTTTATCTTATTATTGTCCATATAACAAGCCAAATATATTTTGATTTTTGTAAACATACTGTATTTATGAATATATGATTGGCATTATATAAAATCCAAAATTTTGTTAACATTCCATTGACAGCAATAGGTATCATACAGAATTATATTTAATTTTATAAGGTAAATTTTAGAAAATTATAGTTTTCATATTAGCCACATATTTTGAACTTAATTGTAAATATACATTGATCCCTAGAACTGTTAAGTCCTTTCAATCTAAGGTATGTTAAAGTACATTATATTTGGCTATAAATATGAACTTCTCTTCAAATGAAATTCAATCAATAAAATAAAAAATAAACAAGAAAAGAGTCATATTTCTAAGCCTACAAGAGGCAAATTCAAACGCATTCTTCTGTTTGTTGTGCTGTTGGTTGAGTATGTTTTCCCCCCGGCACAATAATTGTAGCATTGCAGTTTTCTGGCAACAAATGGTTGCTGGGGGTCACCAAATGTCTCTGATTTGCTAAAGCATTTAATCTCCCACAAAAGCTGTTTACTGCTTCATATATGCTGAACGTCAGGAACATTATCTTTTAAATCATGCCTAGCTGCTAATTAACGGATGTATAAATGTCGAACAGCCAAGTGTTTAAACGGAGCCATGAGTGAGTACAGCAGCCATTCTGCACATAGCTAAAATAGAGATCTGATGAGCCATAAACTCTGATTTTTCTACACAGCTATTGTCATGCTGTGTATCTAACCAGATTGAAGTGCATTTGAGAAATTTACTTTAAAGCCATCTGAAACTGAAAATATATTAGCAGCGCTAGAAGCGTTCAGTAGTGCATTATTAGGTTACTGGGCTACATTGCTGTCTCTTCTGTTTCTCTTGGATGTCTACATTTTAGAAGCAAAACATAGGCTTAAGGTTCTGAATTTAATCCCCAGATTTGACTTTATGTCATTGTGAGACTTTTGTCACCACAATTTCTTGAACTTTTTTTTTCTAAAACAAATAGAATATACTTTCAAAATATTTATTTGATGTGTTTTTTTTTTTTTTCTCTAGATAGGCATAATTTGACCTGACCAACACAGCATATTAACAGAATCACCTAGGACATTTCACTGCATTTAATATTTATTGAGCATCGCCTCTGGTTGGCACTGTACTAAATACTTTTACAGGCATAATTTTTTGCATTCCTGATAATGATACTATATGCTATAAAGGAGTTATTAATATCTTTAGTTTCCAAATTAGAATACATAGAATTTGGAGACTTACTCAGGCTTTCATGACTTACTAAGAGCAGAGAGATCAGAACTGGAATCAAACTGCAACTGGCTGACACCAAATCTTTAACCACTATATTATACTTCCACTAGTCTTGATCCATGATATGTTCATATATTAGCAAGCTTTTTATATCATAATGAGAAAACTGTTGGGAAATAAAGAGTAACCTAAGAGTAGCAAAGGAAGGAGCAAAGCATGGCTAAGCAGACGATATAGAATGGCACAAGAAAGAAGTGGAAGGGAATGACTCTAATTTTTCAAAATAGTACTACATGACCCTCTTATTCTAGGAATTATCTTCAAATTTGGAAAACGGTAAAAAGGTAAATGTAACAGACAAAATATAGAGTACCACTCCCTACTTATTGAATTGTGAAGATTGAGCAGGAACAGTGATGACTAAACATGAACTAAAATTCTACCACTAAAATTTCTTTATTATTTTTTCCTAAGAAATTTCATTTATGTCTCAGAGCCCTTGTTTCCTTATCCTTCAAGCAAAGCTTATAAAATGATTATGGAAAGGACATAAGCATATATCTGGGGAATGAACGAACTGAAGGAATGATTCAGAATGGAAAGTTCTGATTCATATGTACTATGTCCTGGATTAGCAGCAATGTGACTTTAACCATGTTACTGCAGTGATCTTTCTTCAACTGCAGAAAAGACTTAATCATGATCAATTTTATGCATCATTGTAAGGATTCAATGATGCAATATTCGCAAAGTACTCCATAAAATAGAAAGATCTTTAATGATTCTTGTTCTTTGTTCTCTGACCTTATCCCCATGCCATCCTGAGTACCTTCCTGCTGTTCTAAAGTGCCACACATCCCACAGCAGACCTCCCACAAAAAAACCCTGTTTCCCAAATTATGCATCTTCCAACCTGATATAGCAATTCTCAGTCACCTAATATAATGGATGTAATTAACGATCCAAGAAACTTCAGGTTTTTGCTCAAATATTTTTTATTAGGGAAAGTTTCAGTTAGGGGTGGAAAATAAAACAAAAAAAAAATGTTTCAAGTAGATGAAAGGATGATGGCTACAATGAAAGAAGACCCATTTTATGCAAGGACTAAGCTCACTAGCATCATGAGATCCATGGGAGAGAAGACGGCTCCTCCTCAGGCACTACTGTGTACTCTCCTCATATCACTGGGTGTCAGACCAAGAGAGGAAATCTGAGAAATAACTGTGAGAAAGAATCCCACATATGAAGATGACATCAGCAGTGGTACTTCTTCCTGTAAGAGTGTATGGAATGGTGTGTATGTGTGTGTGTATGTATATGCATATGTGTCTGTGTGTTTTGTGAGTTTGCATTAGACCAGAGTATGATTAACTCAATCTGTATGAGTTCATTTAGCTGGAGAGCATTTCTACATACAGACAGTTTATTATGGGATGACTTATTTAAAATTAATGATAAAATTTCAGTAAGAACTTTAAAATTTTTTTAAAAATATGCAAAAAGAAAGCTTGGCAGCACTCTACTATGTCCATGAGATCAAATTTTTAGCTTCCACATATAAGTGAGAACATGTGATATTTGTCATTGCCTCAAAGAAAGAGTTTATTTCACATAACATATTGACCCTTAGTTCCAGCCATGTTACTACAAATAGCTGGGTTGCATTCTTTTTTATAGCTGAATAGTACTCAGTTGCATGCATATATGCCAAATTTTCTTTGTTCATTCATCCACTGATTTTTTTTTTAAAAAAGCAACACTATGTGTGATTCTCTTTATGTTATATTATGGAAAAGGCAAAGTTGTAGGCATGAAAATCAAATGAGTTGTCAGGTGGTAGAAATGGTGTAAGCAATTTACTAAACGGGGGCATAAGAAAATTTGGAGGGAATACAGATATTCTATATCTTCACTGTAGTAGGGGTAACATGATATATACATGTAAATGTACACTTACCAAACTTCTTAAAACTGTCCACATAAAAAAAAGGTAAGTTTTATTGTATGTAAATTATACCTCAATAAACCTGACCTTAAACAAACAAACAAAGAAGAATGTTAGAGTAAAAGGCCCTTTAAAGATCATTTGATACTAGATTCTCTGTGGTACAGACACATTCCCTTTGGTGACAGGTGTGCATAAAATCTACAAGGATGGGACCAGGCACGGTGGCTCACTCTGGTAATCTCAGCACTTTGAGAGGCTAAGGCGGGCGATCACTTGAGGTCTCGAGTTCGAGACCAGCCTGGCCAAAATGATGAAACTCCGTCTCTTCTAAAAATACAAATATTAGCCAGGCGCAGTGGCACGGGAGGCTGAGGCATGAAAATTGCTTGAACCTGGGAGGCAGAGGTTGCCATGAGCTGAGACTGCACCACTGCACTACAGCCTGGGCAACAGAGTGAGACTCCAGACTCCATCTCAAAATAAATAAATAAACAAATAAAATTTTAAAAATCTACAAGAATGGGAAATGTGTTACTCTAGGAGATTCTTTATTTCAGTGAGCAAATTCAACAAAAATTATTAACTCTGAGAGAAATTTTTCCTCCCTAGGATAGATAATTTCAATGCTTATTTCCGAGGCAACTCCAGCATGCATCTCTATTCTCCATGATACTGTCTTACACATGTGAGGACAGACACCATTCTTCATTTAATCTTCTTTCTAAGCAGTCCCTTCAACAATTTGTCAAGTAACCATTCCAAACCTATTTTCATATTCTTCTACTAATACTCTAGACACAGTTCTAATTTGTAAATATCCCTGTATGGTGGCATAGACGCAACATAACATCTACTATTTGAACTCATCATCGTAGCTCACAGAGGGACCATTATATCCTGTGATAGGGACACCAGACTTTTATGAGTGCAAATTAAAATTAATCTAGCTTCCTTACTAGTTAAATAGTACTTTGGATCATATTGTCTTTGTCGTCAGATAAAACCTCCAGTTATTTTTACATTAACTGTTACTCGATATATCTCCCACATCTAGATTTTATGCAACTGATATTTTAAAACATAAATATGGTACTATGTGTTTATCCATACAAATTTTATTCCAGTACTTCAGTCAGCTGAGATATATTTGAATCTTGCTCTATCATCTATCGAATACATTGAGCATCATCTGCAAATCTGATAAAGTGTCTTATTTAAACATAACAAAGAACATTTAGTTGGTGTTTTTGCATTTTATTTTCTTTGGTGCACAGTGCTTTCCTTTAGAAATAAAATCCACAGACAGATAGAGTATCTTTAGTTAAATACAACAAATAGATATTAACCACTTATGTTTGAATATAAATGAAATGAAGATGCCATCAAGGATTATCAATACAGCTGGCGAGTCATATATGCAAAATAATGGCTAAAAATATATAAATTATTAAAATAAAAATATGACCAAATTATATAAAAGCATGAAGTATGGAACAACTAATTAAGGTGAAATAAATTAGAAGTGGTATCACTCAGATGGTTCTGGAAGAATGAGTAGGCATTCATCTGGGACAAAAAGGAAAGTAAATAATTTCCAGGCAGAGAAATAGTTAGGGCAAAAATTTTATGGCAAAACATGTTAAGCAAAACTTTGAAATTACCATCCATAGACCACCTGCACTATATCACCTAGTGATGTATGGAAACTACAGATATCTAGGTTTTCCCCCAGACATCTACAACAGTATCTCTGGATGGGGCCAAAGAAACTACACTTCTGTCAAACTGCCTTGGTGACTGTTATTCATATTAATATTTGAAGACCATTAGTTTATGGCAGAATAAATTATTCAGTATCTTTGAGTACTAGGTATATGCTGTTGAAAAGAGATGCAGCTGGGAAATCAACTCATGCTTTGACTGTGGAGGATCTCCTGCCATTCTCAAGCATTTGGACTTCGAGAAGGAAAATTACTGAAAATATTCTGCAGGGCAGTGACATGGTCACTTTCGTCTTCAGGAAAATACAATCTGGGTTCAATGGCTCGCTCCTGTCTAATCCCAGCAATTTGAAAGGCTAAGGCGGGCAGGTTGCTCGAGCTCAGGAGCTGGAGACCAGCATGGGAAATACAGTGAAACCTCGTCTCTCCAAAAGTACAAAAAGTAGTCAGGCATGGTGGTCCAAGCTACTCAGGAGGCTGAGGTGGGAGGATCACTTGAGCTCGGGAGGCAGAGGTTGCAGTGAGCCGAGATTGCTCCACTACACTCCAGCCTAGGTGACAGAGCCAGACACTGCCAAAAAATAAAAATAAAAACAATAAATAAAATAAATAAATTAAAAAAAGAAAGAAAGAAAGAAAAGAAAAGAAAATACATGTGGTGTGGTGGCAGTGTGAAAAATACACTAGGCAAAACAGTGCATAAAGATATGGCAGTCTTTGTAAGATGCTAAAAGCATTTCCAAGTGACAAAATCTTAATCTACATCAGAGACCAAAAGATTGATAAGGAAGACTGCTGAGGAAATTCATGAGAATCAATGTGTGTTTTGAATTTAAGCATTAGAGAACCTGGTAAACAATTGGGTGTGTGGTGTGTATTTGAGGGCAGAGGGTAAAGAAGGATTTAACAATAATTTGAAAGTTTCTAGATATGTGATGCTGATATCTACTAATATGTCTATATAAAATAATTAGAAGTAGGTTTGTGGTATAGAGGGAGAAAATTAGTTCAGCTTTTGAATGATTTAATGTTACATTCTTGAGGTTTGTTTATAAAGTACTATCCAGCAATCAACTTATAATATGAATCTGAATGTAAAGAGATGTCTCAGAACTGGAAAACTAGATTTGGGGCCCATCGTCAGATATTGGTTATATACATGAGACTAGAAGGATGGAGGTTGCCATCCATCCATCATTTCATCAAGCCATCATTAGTAAAACAGTTGAAAGAAAGAGGACAGTGGATGGTGCTAGGTTGATGCCAATGTTGAGAAATAGAGCCAAAAAGGAAGCACCTGAACAGGAGTCTTAGAAGAACCAACCTAGAGGCACAAGGAAAAACACAAGTAACCATGCCAATGAAAGCCAAGGATGGACACAGTTACAGAAAGAATAATGGTCAAGAAGGTCTATTACAGAGAACCGAATAAAACACAGAAAAGAGACGAATGGATTTGGCAAGAAGATCACTGATAATTTGTTAGCAACCAAGAACAATATTTTGAAACAAATTTTCTATGTTGGTTTTGCTTTTAAATACTTTTTTACATGAATGAAAACAATCTTAAGATGAAGAAGTGATATTTAAATTAAAAAATGTTTTATTATTTTAAAAATAGTTTTTCAATATTTGATTAATCATTTCATCTGTAATAGTAGTTTTCAAAACTGCTATCTAAGATATTTCAAATTATATTTCTAGAATGAATAAATAACATCAACACTTCATAAATGTATCATCAATAGTGGGAAAATTTATGCTCTCAGCTTTAGGTGAGGTCTTATGATCTTTGCCTATAAAGTGCAGCAGGTAAAACCATTGCTTCTCTTAACCTTTAAGTAATATTTAAGTTGCTTTTCAGTTCCCTAAAATATAAAAGAGAATTGAAAAGATGTTATTTACAATTATAAACTATGATAACTTTTGCAATATTTACCAGTGTTCTCATTCTTTATCTAAGCAGCTGGAGAATGCACCCTCGTAGCCCCTCCTGAAGTTAGGTATGGTCATGTAACTGACTTCAGTTAATAAATGTTAATGAAAGTGGTTTGTCTCACTTGTAGGCAAAAGCCTTTAAAATCCCATGTGCAATTCACCATATGCATTTATCTACCATAGCATCAAGCAATGATTTAGATGTTGGATACATCATCAATCTTAGGTCATTCAGAAAAATCCCTAGGCAAACCGTGATGCACATATGTACACATAAACATTAATTATTTTATGCCATATTGGCTTCAGAGTTATCCATGATCTCAGCATAACCTAGCCTATCCCAACTAATACAGACATCATTACATGATGAGTAATTTGGTGACAAAGATCCTTCTTGCCTAACCTCAGAGGTCCCCTATTCTCAGTGATTGTCCTTGGTTCTCCCTTCATTATTCCAGATATCAGACATGGTATGAAGGTAGAGAACTGTGTAAAGATATCAAGATTATCCCTAAAATCCTCTGGTTGTGCCTAACATATATAACTGAAGCATATATTTTATCAGTGGAAATTTTCCAGATCAGTTACAAATTGGTGTGCCTTTTCAGAAAATGGACTATATTTTCACTTCTGTGAGTAATAGTTTAACCCAAAGAGATTCAATCCAAACACTGGAGAAAGTTGCTGTCCTTTCTTCCCAGAATTTCGATATCATCAAAGGTTAGGCCTTGAAGAAAAGGATGGAGACACATTTAGCCATGTGTTCTGCAGCGAAAACACTATAGTATGCTTGTAATGCATTCTGACACCTTCCCTGTACAAGGCAGACCGCGCCTTCCTGATTGAACACCCAGGGAAATATTGAGGTGCTTGTACATTTTGAAGTCACGTGTAAGTCATGCAGTGTAGGTACTGTGTTTTGAGTTTTTCTCATTGTGATAATATGTGTATACTGACTAACCCATATTGGACTGTTTTATTTTTCTTACTTGGGTATAAACTTGCTGAAATAATAATTTTCAAAGTTGAGGAGTTATTGTGTAGAACTAAACTATGCTCTCTATGCTCTTAAAATTTGGTCTATGGATGCTTTTTCAGCAGGAAGAGTATTAAAATGTTTGTTATAATGCTTCTTTTTTGTTTATAATTTCTATTTCTGCTATAATTTTGGTACATTGACTTTCTTGACCTCTATCTTCTGTATGTGTGCTTACTTCTAAAACTTTCTCCAGTTTGAACAAAAATAATTTGTGTTAATGTCTGGCTTCCCTATGTTCCTTGAATTCAGACGATCTTCTCTGTACTTATTTTTAATTCAATCTCCTCCCTGGTACATCTCAGATTTGGAGCATAGCTTGATTATTTATTCAAATATATTAAGAAATTACCTTGTGCTAGGCACTGGTCTAGGCTCAGAGATCTTGGGGTAACACAGAACCCATAGTCAGGACAGATGTGGTGGCTCATGCCTGTAATTGCAGCACTTTGGGAGGCTAAGGTGGGAGGACCAATTGAGCCTGGAAGATTGAGGCTGCAGTGAGCCATGATCACACCACTGCACTCCAGCCTAGGTAACAGTGCACGACTCTGTCTCAAAACCAAAACAAAACAAAAAAACAAAAAAAAAACCAACAACCAGAAAAACAACTAATGATGAAGGATGAACAGGACAACAGGTGGTTATATTTGGATTGTGTTACAGTTGGCACATGGTGCTGTAATAATAGTGTCCACTGCTCTGAGGGAGCACAGAGTTGCCAAAGGTTCCGAATAGCAACTGACCTGAAGATGCGTCTTGCAAGATATGCAAAGTGCTTGGCTTGGTTAATCAAAGTTTTGATTTTCTTGCAAAAAGTACGTGTGTGTGTATATATACAAATATGTATATATATAATGTATATATGTGTGTGTTGGTGTATATATGTATGTATGTATATTGTGTATATATGTATATATTTAGTGGAAAATCATAAATCTGGCAAATGTCTAGGTACAATTTATTTCATAATTGCTACTCATCACTAGCTAATGTACAGAAGAAAACAAAAATTTGGAGATTATCAGTAGGAAAAACTAGTTTGGACAAATTGACTAATTATCCAAGTATCTATGTTCTCTTTGCTCTTTCATTGTCCATCATTCTGGAAACATATTAGTCACCATTCACACAAAATGATATTAATTATTGCATTTGCATTTGTGGTGTTTTTCTTAAGGCTTTACACACACACACACACACACACACACACACAATTTTAAAAAGCCCTCTGGGTGACAAAAGAAGGCTTCCAGTTCATTGCAGAGTGCCAGAATATTGAATTGGCTTAAAGCTTGATGTAAAATGAATGCGTATTTTTTAAAAGATTTACTTCACAAAAATATACAAAGTGAATCTATACCAAAATACTACTGTCACTAATAAACTCATTTAATTTAAAATGTCAAACTCTGACCTCATTAGTAGAATTAATAAAATGGGGGAAAATAATGGGTAAAACAATATTCATGGATTTTCAGTTTCCATATCAGGTGAATGAGATCCAACTATTTTTCAATACACACAAAGAAATTACATGCTGGAAAACTTGTTAGAGAAATAAATCTACAGACACAGATGATTTTAATTTGCTGAAGTTACTCAATTTGCTAATATTTTAATGTACTAAACCTTGGTGCAATCCTGCCAAAGTTTTCCATTTTCACTGCTCTTTCTCATAGTAAAAAATAATCATTAAAGGTATGTTTCAGATTTTGTAAATCTTAAATGCCCTCTCAAACAAAAAAAAACATAAACTTGCTCAGGTTAATCTCTTGTTACTTGATAAATAGCAATGTGTATTTTTTGTCTATGATTGATAGAATATCAGAACACATCATCAGTCTTACATTTTTTTCTAGTATCTGCAAGATAAAAATACAAAGCACCATTATGACCTTTAAAATCAATTTGCCTCTTTGTTTGTGGGTATAGTTTACTTATGCAATTACATCATAGAAAATTTATTATTAAAGAAAAGTTGACTTGTCAGTTATTTTCTGAGTTTAACTCTGTTGTTGTTTTGTAGTTTTATAAAATTATAGTACTTCATTTCTTTTTGTTCTTTCATATATTTAAAACTCTTATTGTTGTTAATAATCCTGTTGAATCTAACCTTCATACATCTGAGATGCCCGGAATTCTTAACACCAGAATACATTTTCACTAAAATGTAAAGGCTGATATTTCTAAAGGTAGCCTCTGTTAATAAGAGAAAACACATGTTTAAGCATTGGGTTCTGCTATTTATTTCTCTCTGTAGGATATGCCTCTAAACAAGTTATAACTTTCTCAGAATACTTCCTGTTTCTCAGAATAGATAAGTCACCCACCTCTCGGTAAGGAGGGAGGGTTGTATGTAATTATTTGTTGTTATTATTTGCATTTATGAGTGAGTGAGTGTGTTTATCCCATCATTTTACCCTTCCCCTTCCTTTCTGTTTTTTGGAAGATCTTAAAGGGCAGAGCCTAGGTTCTTTTCATAATTTATCTTCACTTTGTTTACTGTAGGCACTTAAAAACAAATTCATAACTTAAAAATAAATTCATAACTTAAAAACAAATTCATAACTTAAAAATAAATTCATAACTTAAAAATAAATTCATAACTTAAAAATGGTGAAGAAAAATTGGATTAAGAGTGTGTGTGCAGGGATTGACCTTCACGGTAGGAAATTTTTTATTTTGGTGGTGGTGGTGGTGGTAATTGTTTTTTTATTGATCCTAGAAAGAATGTTAGGAAATGGATTTTGAGGAGTGGAAAAGAACATGTGTGAAAATTCATATTTAACTTGGGTATTGTCATTTCTAACGTAGGAGGTAAGGTCATCTACTGAGATTTATAGGGTTGTGAATGGGAAATGGACAGGAGAAACTTAAGAGTTTTTTTTGAGCGGGATGTCTAGTAGCAGATCAGGTGAATAAAGTATCGGGGTACCAGGAAAAAAACATATTAGACACCAATTTGTGCTAGTTAAGTGAATTTGATGCTTTGCCTTAGCACAACATAGACAGAAAGTCTAGTGTATTTCTAAATGATTTTGGATTATTAAAATTAAGATTGACTGAACTTTTGAAGGTCCTAGCAAAGAGTAGGTTGGCAGATATAAAGCACTGGAAGAGATGATAACAATTTATATGCAAAGACAGGGGCAGCACATAAAATACTAATGATAATGTTAATCATTTACAGTTTCTTCTCTGTGCCAGGCACCAATGGGTTTTTTACATGTTTATCTCTAATCTTCTTAACAACTTTGAAATGACAATTATCTCTATTTTGCAGATGAGGAAAATAAATTCAAAGAGGCTAAATAACTAAATATGTAGTAGAGCTGTGATGATTATTAGCATTTAGATTTATCTGACTCTAAATTACTTGTTCCTCTGATTATGGCAAGCTGGAGAATTATAGACACCTGCCAAGGTTGAAAACAGCAGCAGTTTAAGCCTCTATTCACTCACTGTCATGACTTTATCTCCTGGGATTACTAAAGCAATATGAACTTATAACATTCCTTCCATTAGCTGTATACATATTTGTTAAATCATGAGTTTCAATTTTAAATTTAAAATGTAATGTAAATCAAATGCTACCAATTCAGTTTCTTTATTACTGCTGAATCGTATTGTATGAAAACAGATAATAATGCCCCTAGAGTCCCTGAAACCATAGGAACACTCCTTTGATTACCATCTGGAGCACACTAAAAATGTTACCTAACATCTTTCTTCCCTTGGTAAGACAATCCCAACATTTTAGCTGGATACATAGCCACTCAGAATTTACTCCTTTAGAGCTGCTGGGGCCATAGTCAATTAATGCAATGTGGTATAATACAATTGCATTAATTGACTATGCTGTGTTCTTTCAAGAGCACAACTAATTGAATTGACTACGTTGTGTTCTTTCAAGAGCACAACTAAAATGGCAAAGAAAAATAGAATTTCTTTCAAGAAAGGGACTGGCCTCACTTCCATTTCACCTTTCTCCCTGGCTGGAACACAAACATGGTGAGTCATCTTGGACCTAGACCTAGGCAATTCCTTAGCAATGTCAGTGCAACAAGATCATATCTTGTTTAGTGGAAAACAGAGTGGGGTTGAAGTAAAACGTAAATATATTTGAAATTTTGAATGAATTCGGAAGTATGCAAATCTAGGAGGTGGTCACGGAAATGAATGTTTGCAGAGGTGAAGGTATCTGGAGCTAAGTACGTGAAGAAATTACGAACCAAATGTGTTGGATAGACACATCACACAGAATTTTGGTAGGTTTAGAATGAAGTGTGAACCAAATTTTAAAATGTTAAGAGCAGTGACACAAAATAATTGATGCTGGCAATGCAGAGGGGCAAAAAGTTACTTGGCTGAGAATGTAAGAATCTCTTAAGAGCTGGGACTTTTACTAAAGCCTGGATGTATAACAGTTTGCAAGTGGCAATGAAGAAAACAGTATAACCATTCGATTTCACAATATTCATGAACTATGTGGTAGAAAATATCTACCCCTCTTGATGAGAAAAGAGGTCAAGCTGCAACAAAACCAAGCCAATACAATATTTTTGAGGATATTATTTAATGTAATAGCAAAATATGAGGAGAGAAATAACATGAGTGAGGAGTAGAATGTGCTTAGCATTATGGAGTTATATTCTGGTGAGATGAAAGCAAATGGTGAAGGCTTAGAAAAAGAGAACACTCAAGTTCAGAATGAGAATTTATGAAATACTAAAGTTTGTTATTTGAAGATGTGTACCTGAATCTGAAGGTTAAAGAAATTAATCATTTCTCTTCCATTATTGTATTAGCTTTCTATGGCTATGTAACAATTTATCACAAACTTAACAACATAAAAACATGAATTTTTAAATTTCACCATTTTTATGGATCAGGTTCTGTGTGGGTAACTGGGCTGTCTGCTCAGGTTCCCACCTGGCTAAAATTAAGGTTTTGGTCAGGACTACAATCTCATCTGAGGCTAGGGATCATTTTCTAAGATCATCCATTTTGTTATTAGAGTTCAGTTTCTTGCAGTTGTAGGACTGAGGTTCTCATTTCCTTGCTGCGTCTCAACCTGGGGCTATTTTCAGCTTCTAGAAGCTGCCCTTCAGTCATAGCCATGTGGCCTCTCACAACATTGTAGATTACTTCTTTAATGTCATCAAAAGAATCTCCCTCTATTCAACTTTGGTGGAATCATAAACACAACATAATCACAAAAATGACTATCATATTACCTGTGCCTTACAATGCGACCTAATCAGGGGAGTTACTACCGCCTCTTCTACACAGTTCCCAGCCACACACAAGGAGAGGAGATTGTTCAGGGTCTGTATGCCTAGGGGACAGAATTTTGAGAATGATCTTAGAATTCTGCTAGCCACACTGATTAAGTAGGTACTGGTAAATTGTGTTCCTAGAGATGACTAAAACAATCTCCCATTCCATATGCTGTTTCTCAACATGAAGTTTCCCTTTACGTAAGTGAGGTATGTTTTTCCGTCTATTTAATCTGAGGATAAATGAGGACATAGACAGTAGCCCTAGCTGAGCTTCTACCCCGCAGTCAACACCAAACTCCATCCAAGTGAGTAAGACCGTTTTGGGCTCTCCAGCGTTCCTAGTGCCCCTAGCCAAAACCATGTGAAGCAGAAAAATTGAGTCAACTCAGAGGGTTATTTAAAAAATAATAATAAGTTAATATTTAAGTCAGTTGTTGATGTTGTTTTGGGTGCTCTGAGATGTGGTAGGAGTAACCAAAATATGGGCAAAGCAGGGAAAGGTTAGGTACCTGTAGTAAAAGGCATAAGGGAAAGACAGTCTGCAAAAGAGTAAGAAAGTGAGAATGAATACATATGAATAACTAGGATGGTCATATAATTTTAATGTGCAAATAGTAACATGATTGAGTGAGGAAAAAATCAGAATGATATTACATCAAGATAACCAGCAATAATATGGTATATATTAAATGAAGGGGAAAAGGCACAATGAGAAAGGCTGGTTTTACTTACTTATGAAACAAAAGTTATTTAAAAATACGTTAGCATGAGCCACATGGGAGGCTGAGGAGGGTTGATTGCCTGAGGTCAGGAGTTTGAGACCTGCCTGGCCAACACAGTGAGATGCTGTCTCTACTAAAAATACAAAAAAGTAACTGGTCGTGGTGGCGGGCACCTGTAATCCCAGCTACTAGGGAGGCTCAGGGAGGAGAATCGCTTGAACCCAGGAGGCGGAGGTTTCAGTGAGCCGAGCTTGCACCATTGCACTCCAGCCTGGGCAACAAGAGCAAAATTCCATCTCAATAATAATAATGATAATAATAGCACATTAGCACAAGCTACAGTTTATAAATACTGAAAAAGAAGAAATGCACTGCTGTGAAGCATAAGATTATTTCAAAAGTATTTAAAGGCTATCCAAATGCTGTTTAATATTACCAAAATATCCAAATACACCAGAACCACTAAAACACTGGCTGACAGAGAGTTTGGTAAATCTTTTGAGGCTACCTAAGTGAGGTTATAACTTGAAACACAGAAAAACCAATTTCTTTTTTCCAGTGCAACAGAATATCTCAGAATGGAGCCCAAGGGACCTCTTATGGTAAAGCTTCCTCTGTGTATTATCTTTTCACTAATAGAGAGGCACAGAACTAAGCTTACTTTATGAAACTAAATATTTTTCTGTTTTTAACTTATGGCTATTTTTAACTTGTGTAAATTAAGATTATATATGAGAGTTAAAAGTAATGCTTTGATTTGACCACAGTAAAAGTAAATTTTATATATATATATATAAAATTTATATATATACCAATATATATATATTTATATATATATTTATATATATATATATATATATATATTTATATATATATTTATATATTTATATATATATTTATATATATTTATATATATATATATAAATTGGTATATATATTAAATATTCCAGAATTTATAGGTAAAAATGGAGTCGAAGTGTTTTTAAGATATTTTAAATAATTGATAACACTTATTGTAGATATTCTTGAATAATGCTTTATTCTATTCTAAATATTTTTCTTTTCACCTAGGCTTCATTAATATCTGAAGCTTAATATATTAAAAAGTTTTCAGACTCTTAATTATCAAAATAATTATTAATTCAGCTGTCCAGTTATGATTGATTAGTCTGATCAAAGGATGTAAGTGAAAGATTACAGAGAGTGGTTGTAGAATCAGATGTTTTACTATCAGTGTTACCTTTGGCATTTAAAATACATACATGTAAGTTCTATTTTTAGTAGGTTTAATGTTCCAATTTACAAAAAATCTAACGGGCTGGCCTCAAACTCATTGACTTTCTTGATTGTTATGAACTTTATAATTACTGCATTTCACCAATGGCTGCCAAAGCCACTAAGAATCTTGACATCAGTGGGAAGCGTTCCACTTTGAAATCTTAAATTCGACTGCCAACTCTTTGTCTATCACCTTTTTTTCTTCCAGGGTTCTCATCCCTTACACTTTTAACACATGCACTTTGACATCATTAAAACTTCCTAGTCCCTTGACTTGTCTTTCTTTAATCATTAAATAATCTGAGCCTCATTTTATGTTTTCCCACTAAACCTAGTTTTTAATATGCATTTCATAGACTCCCTTTTCTCCACACTCAATTGCCTTTGCCAAATCTTTAACCAAACTTCAACATTGGATCAACTGTAACATTTTCACAGACATTCATTAATTCTACTGTAGGCTTTCTATTGAAAATAGTAAAATATGGCATTCCAGTTACTTAGAAATAAACGAATGAATGACTTCAACCTCCTGCAATTGGAGTATAAGTGCCACTGAACAAACCATTTACCTAATAAATCTCTTTTCCAATTATTCAAAGGCTACTCAATATTTTAATCTTCTCCTTGAGCCTCCTACTTTAACATAAGCACTGGCTTGCTTTGGATGAATTAGATGCTTACTTTACAAAGAAAACAGAATATATCAGGAATAAAAAAATCTTTCCAGTTTTAAACACACACATATACACATACACACATGCACTCTTTTAAACATTTATTTATTGAGGTTGATGCCAAAATCATAATGATTCCTTCTTCTTTGGAATGAGTCCTTCCATTTACAGGGGTGAAACTTAAATGCACTGAGTGTCTTGTATTTTAAGTGGATGGCTGGCTTAAACTGGGGCAATCTAATTTTGTCTCTGTAAATTTATAATTGGGATAGCACTTTAGTCTATGTAGGTGTTAAACATTATAATAAGTGAATTCAGAAGCTATAGGAAGCTTTATTCTTTCATGTAGTCTAAGAAACAGAGAAAGCTGTTTTCCAGTTCTGCATGCACAGGAAATCAGGAGAATAGGAATAAAATGGTAACTTTGTGCTTTAATCTTTCAGGTTTTTGTTTAAGTACTTCATGTGCCTAGGTTACATTTCTGCCAATAGATACCTTGCATCTTTTCTCAGAAATATTCCCTTTTAGTTGGCTAAACTAGCTGAAATTAATTTTTATCACATACAAATAAAAATTCTTAAAGAAGACACGTGCTTCTCTGAAAAATAACTTTTACATATGTACAATTTTGAGGGCATTGACAAGTAATATGATGGATATTTGCATCATTTCCAGATTACTTATGATGCTCCTTCTTTGTCCAGTTTTTAGGTAGATATGTGGGTGGGTCAGTTTAGGTGAGTAATTTAATTTTAATAATTATTACGAAATTATCCTCCAAAATGTTACTCAATTTACACTTACATGGAGACCATTTGAAAGTGTCTCTTTCTCCATAACCTACTTATAAGAAAACAAAACATATTCTAAATTATTTGTCAACATCTTGGAATAAAATATCTCCTTGTAATTATATTCATTTATGTCATTATATATTGTCTTATGATTATATATTTATTAATAAGTGAATATAACAAGGAGATATCATTTTATTCATTGTTTCCCTTTAGCTGGATTTTAGGAACACTATATAAATTTAAGTGATTAAATTTGTATTATATAGTGCTTCTATTTCACAATTTCTCACAATTACCTTAATATTTTTTTTGGTATCATTAACCATTTTCTATTTTAATTGCAAGCATTTATGGCTTTGAGATTTTTTTCTATGCTTTGAAAACCTTCCCCCTTTTTAGATAATGGTAAAAGAATCCTTACTTTTTCCAGTAGTTATTCAGATTATCTTCCATTTAGATACATAAAAAATATATTTGGGCTATTTTGAATAAATCGTGTAATTAAGGGATCGGTTTCAACAATCTGTTTCCAAATTACCTCAATGCCATTCTTTGGCTTGCTTTTGCTTTTTCCTCACTGATTTGAAGTGCCATTGCTAGAATGAATTAGATACTTGTATGTACTAGAATATGTTTCTTGATCTTATTTTGTTCCTTTCTGAACCTGGGTAAGTACAGAATTGTTTTAATTATTATAGAATTTTAGTATGCTTTGGTATCTGGTAGTACAAACTTTCTTATTTTTTAACTTATTTTTTCAAATTTCTCTTGATCTTTATTAAGAATTTTGTCTTTAAAAAGCACAACTTGATAGTGTTTAAATTAGGACTAAATTTTATTTTTATATACTGAGAGTATGCTCTTTGGTATATAAACATCCTGAATACGTAAATTATTTGATTTGTTATTTCTCTATTAGATATAAACCATTTTTATTCGTAATAATACATTCTCACTTGCAATTTATTTTGTATGATTTTTAATAGATATATCGGCTCTTTATGTACATTTATCTACTATTATTATTTAACTGTACCTTCTTTATGACTTAGGTTGTTTGTTCATTTAGCTTCCATAACTATCTGCAAATATTGTCTTTTATTGGCAAGTATTTTTCCACTTGCATTTATTACATTTATTATTATTAATATAGTTAAGTAAATTTCATCCATAATATTTTGTTTGAATATGCTCCCAGAATGGTTGCAAGTTTGTTTTTGCCAAGAGTTCCAGTGATATTCCTGGTCCTAAGGTTTTATTTTATTTTGGTAATTATTTTCTTAAGGCATTTTCCTAAATTTAGGTATTATAAATTCTAGACTCTCATGTTGGTTAATTCTCACGGAAGTTTCTTTTTTTCCCTCCATATGCCTCCTGATGATTAGGCAGAAACATACATGAATACTTATTGCTTGGTGTTTTAAGACAAACTTTGCTTTGCCCACTTTTCTAGTGAGATTATAATTGTTTCAGAGTGTAGCTTTATGTATAAGATCTCAACTCCAGCTCCCACATCACTTTGTCCAAGAGTTTTACCCCTTGTCTCTCTTTGGGAATTACATCTAGTCAATTTCCCAATTGCTGAGACAGGCATCCTTTAAAACCCCAAGCAGCTATTAATTAATTATCACTCTTTTTTTTACATGAAGTTTTTTTCCCCAGCAAGTTTGGCATGTTTTATGTTTTTGTAGCAAGAGGAATTTCACTTAATATCACCTGTCATCTCTAGAGCTGGAAAGGTTCGTTTTCGTTGTTTTAACTTTAAGTTAAAATTACATAATAGTGATTATTACACATTGTATGCCTGTATCAAAATATCTCATGTAACCCATAAATGTGTATACCTACTGGGTACTCACAAAGATTAAAAATTAATAATAATAAATGATACTGAAATTGCCTCCTGAATGAAACTATCTAAACCTGATTTTTAAAATCTGGAATACATCTTATTGCTTCCATTCAAATACAAACTCCCTGAAACTTTGGTACAAAATTGTTGAAAATTGATCAGAAATTATTCTTATTAATGGAGGAATATTTGAAATAATGATTTCTTTGGGTTCTAGTTAGAGCACTTTTTCAGTAACAACAAAAAATCAAAAAGCAACATGGCAAAAATCACCATTTTCTTTTCAGTTTAGAGGTGCACCATACTGTATCACAGAAAATTTATTCGTACTGCTAGACAAGCCATCATTTGTGGAATATGTTCAGATACCTCCAAAAATCAAGTAGCATCCACTGTTAAAAAGTCCCAAAAGATATGCTTACTTCAGCAATATTGCTGCTGGTAGGACTTTGTCACTCTACATTGTTAATTTTAAATGCAAAAGAATAGAAACTTTAATTCCCTTATTAATCCCTCAAAACTTCTCTCTAGTGATTTTTTTAAAGCCTTTTAAACTAGGCTACACTAATTTCCCCCCACTATTCTGTAATAGGAATAGAACACAAATTAGACATAAAAAAAAAAATCCCGTTCAACTTTTGAGCACAATTTTAAAGTGAAAGTTTTGTTCTGAATTTGAAATTTGCCAAGGTCTGTGGCTGAGTTTCAGATACCCACTTCCCTTCTTGGCAGCAGATAATTTGGAAATCAGAAGTCTGCACACTTGAGATATTTCCAGGCTTGGAGTGTCAAAAAGACAAGATGACATATGGTGAAGTAAAAGGGATTTCTCACTTTCAGGAACACATTTCAACTTCCAAAACATAAAAATAAATAAGTGCTTTTTCAAATTCATAAAAGAAATAATGAGAATTTTGCCCAAATATTATAGACATATCAACGTTAAGCAGCAAGATGTTTGAGTCTATCACTTCCTGCAAGCTTTCTGCTAAATAGATAAGTTCAAACTTCAGGATTGTCATGTTAACTTTGGCATAAACGTGCTTTTTTCTTTGGCAAAGATGACAGTAATCCCCCTCAAAGAAAAATTATAGTGTAATTAAAGTATACAATTTGATGTTTTTATACCAACGTTTCTCTGGGGAGTTTCTTCAATACTCTACTTGCTAATTTTAAGTTCAAATGATCAGAGTATGAAGGGAATTGAGTTGGAGGAGACAAGGTCTGTGAAAATGATTCATTCTGTTGTCAATTTACCTTGATTTTTTTTTTTTTTTTTTGGTCCTTACTGCCTGATTGTTACAAAGACAGAAGCTGATGTAATCTGGAATTCTGCTACTCCAGTTATTTTAATCTATTAGTCTTTAGAACTCATTGATACATGCTAGCACTTCAAAACACAAGTAGTTACAAATTAAATTAGTCAATTTTATAACTTCTTTCTGACAAACTATTGGCAGAAGAATTTTTTTTTTTTTTTTTTTTTAGAGATTCACTGTGGAGTGAAGGATTAAGCATGCTTGCAGATCTCCACTATTTAGATAATTATCATAATTATCAATTGTTTCATTAGTATAACTACTTCAAAAATATTTTCTTCTTAATTGCAGAATAACTTAATCGACAATAGTTCTGAGATGATTTGAGAAATTATGTGAAGAAATACTGCAAGTTTAACAAGAAAGTTTTATAAAATTGCCCATATGAATCTTTTTTGTTATTTAGATTCATATAAGGGATATCTTTGTGTGACAGTTTCTTTAGAATATGAGTGCAAGGCTAAACACATTTGGAAAATGACACAAAGTTATCAAAGAGAGTAGCATATTGTAAAAACTCATTTTATAAAGCAGTTTTTCCAAACTGTCAGATTATAGAAAGCATTTGTACGTGGGTAGAGTAAGATTTTCCCCCCACATTTATTTTTAGATAATAAGAAATGAACTGTAAACTTTTTAAATCTCACTTTGCTAAGCCATAAAATATGGAATTCAAGTCTCAAAATAGCTTCTGATCTTGAGCCACTAATACTGTAGATTCTGTAGTGTTAATAGATTATATTAAAGATAAAAATTGATGTCTTCATTACCTCCAATTTTATGTAAGAGGAAAAGAAAAGGTAGAATAAAATGTATAAGCCTGTATTATAAAATGGTCATTTAAGCCATGTGGGCTTCAATTATGTATCAATAAAAATAATTTATTATACATATCATAAGATAAATTAAATTACACTTAGGAGGCAGAAGCACCCAGAGTTCTCTAAGAGAGGCACAGTATTGTAATAAGATGCTTGCTTGCACAAGCTATACATTATTGGGGGATTAAGATGACTGTATGTTAGATCATTTTGTTTGTAGAAATCACCCCAAGTCACTATTTCTCTTAGTTTCATTACAGAAAAAAATATGTCTAACTTATATCTGAGATCATAACATAGCCCATGAACTAGGAATAGAGAAAATCAAATAGATTAGTATGTATAACATTGTTACCAAATATCCAGTACTATTTTCCAAGTTGTTCCCCACTATGATGATATTTAGCCTACATTTCTTTACGTTTTCACAAGGAACAGATCAGATAAATAATATATTTTGCCTTTATATTCAGATTACACTTTATCAATAGACTTCTCATAAGGCCCTACTCTTCCTTGATGATGTCTTGCCAAATAGACATCAAAACATTTCAAAATGACTTACCATTGTCTAAAATTCAGTGTTTATGTCATGAAAATATCTGAGGTCTTCCATAGAGTCAGGTATTAATGTTTCAGCAAAAAAAATATATATATATTATACATATATATACACACACACACACACACATATATATATATATGACACTAGTAGCTTAAGTTTTTCTGGGAACAACTTTAAGCATGTATCTAAGATTAATGTCCTAAATATTAATTTCAAATTGAGAGCAGTATGTAATTATCCAACCTAAAAAAGAAAATAAATTGTTTTAAATATATGATTTTAAAACTCGATGATCCTGTGTATTATTTTGCCAATTTCTCCTTAGGCATGTAATAATAGTCTTGCAATTCTAATACATTTCTCTTTCTCCGTGAATACACTCTATATATACACACACACACACATACTATGATACAAAATAGAGTATATTTTAGTAGTTAATGACATACATGTACACATACATACATACATACACATATATGTGATTAAGTACTATTTGGAAGTGAGGCTTTGAATGTAGTAAAATAAAGATAGTGTGGTAATACCTTTACATAGTAGTCATTTTTTGCATGTATGATTATAACCTTAGGATAACTCGTTAGAAGTAAAATTTGTGGCTCAAAAAACATGAACTGTTTTCAGGATCTATGTATATTAACACCCTAGGTAATCTCATTCTCTTTTATGGGTTTAAAAAGGATTTATACATGAAACACCCAAATGAGAAGCTCCAATTCTGGCTTCTCTCCTCAAATCTGAAGTGATGGGTCCAACTAAATGATGCTTTTTGAAGTGATGGGTCCAACTAAATGATGCTTCCAATTGACAATGTAATAAGTAAAACTTAAAATGTCCAAAACAGGAAAAAAAAGGCCATCTTGATTTTATAAGCAAAAGCATGTTAAAATCTGAGTCATGTCATATATTCCTATTCAAAATATACTTATTTCTATTCCTCTGAGGGAATAAAAGCCAAAATCCTTGCCATGTCTTATAAAGTTCTACATGATATGAGGCATTCTACATCTCTACTCTTTCTCTCTTGCAGCCTACTCAGTGTCATGCACATTGGCCTCCTTGTTTTACTGCAAACGTGTCTAGCATGCTCCCTCCCTAGGCACTTTCCAAGCACTCTTCCCTCTATCTGGGTTGTTTGTCTCCCAGTCCCCCAGATAGCAACACGGCCTATTCCCTCCCTTCTTTCAATTCTCTGCTTTCATGATTTCTCTTACTTACCTGAGACAACACGATGGTGGTGATCCATGATCACTATTTGTAATATGACACCCTCTATCCTAACACTCCCTTTCTTTTTATCTTATTTATTTGTTTGTTTATTTATTTATTGAGACGGAGTCTTGCTGTGTCACCCAGGCTGCAGTGCAGTGGGGTGATCTTGGCTCATTGCAATCTCCACCTCCCAGGTTCAAGCGATTCTCCTCCCTCAGCCACCCAAGTGTCTGGGATTACAGGCATGAGCCACCACGCCCGGCTTATGTTTGTATTCTTAGCAGGGATGGGCTTTCGCCATGTTGGCCAGTCTAGTCTTGAACTCCTGACCTTAGGTGATCCGCCCATCTTGGGCTCCCAGAGTGGGAATACAGCCACTTTATTTTATTTTATTTTGCTGTATATACCTCATATATACCCAGACTATTAGACATTTGTTGTTGTTTTTCTTTTTCCACCCTCCACATAATATCAGTTACTGAAGGCATGGGCCGTATCACTTGTATCCAGAGCTGCACTATCACCTCTAGGAAATTTCTTGGCTAGGACAGATGTTCTTAAAATGTTAATATAGTTGATAAAAGAATGAAGATATTTTAGGCATCTTAACAAATAGATTCCTGCAAGTTTGAATCATTTTAGTCAATCACAACTATGTGTTTGAAGGTACCCTTTCAACTGTGCTTTAATCAATATTTGAAATGTAGCCCTCTCTGCAACCAACACATACACACTCACACACACATGCACACCCCTCTGCAAGGCTGACAGGAATGGAGTAAAGAAATGATGCAAAAATATGGTGCTTTCACCTTTCATTGTGAGTCGAGTACTCCGTATAAATGGTGCTTGAGTAGTTAGAGAGTGGCTGAGGATTGAAAGAGAAGAGAGACAGGAAAGGTGTAAGACAATTGCAAAAGGTAAATGTAGAGAGAAATAGCACACAGCAATAGAAAATACACTTGGCAGAACTATTTTAGCCAAGAACAGATATGGGCACTGGATTTTCACATATGTCCGAAAGCACTGACTACATTTTTTCACCATTTCTGTCAATGTGCTCTAAAAGCTAGCACAGCAAAAGGAAATCAAGTTTTTGCTGTATATGTCTTGGAATCGTGAAAGAAAAATACCGCAAATAATGAGCCATGATTAAAACTAGATGGTGAAATGATGGATTATGTTTTACAATGAAATACCTCAAGAACACTTATTTAGCTTCTGTTTTTAGTATATAAGCATCTTGTCTTAGATCTCAAAGGTAGAGCCCAAACCTTTTCAGTTGAATAAATTTATAGAGCATTTATACATTTTATTTTCAGACAAAATAGTCTCTCTCTCTTTCTCCCTCTGATGTTTCTATCTATCCACATGTACATTATAACTAGTCAATTCAGAGACTAATGATGAAAATGTGCAATAAACCAAAAATTATGATAACTGTAGTTCTGAATACATGAGTTTCACTTAAACACAATGTTACAGGAATACTTCATTTCATTACTCTTTGCTTTATTGTGCTTCACAGATATTTCATTTTTCGTAAATTGAAGGTTTGTGGCAATCCCGCATGAAGCAAGTGCTATTTTCCACCAACATGTGCTCACTTCCTGTCCCTGTGTCACATTATGATAATTCTCAAAATAGTGAAAACTTTTTCATTATAGTTATATTTGTGATGGTTACCTGCTGTGAACAATGATATCTGGTGTTACTATTCTAATTATATTACAGCGTCATGAACTGGGCCGATACAAGATGGTAAACTTAATTGATAAACATTCTATGTGTTCTCACTGCTCCACCTACTGGCCATTCCCTGTACCATTCTCTTTATTCTCTCTCCCTCCTCCTCTTACCCTCCCTCACCCTCTCCCTCCCTCTCTTCTCTAAGCCTCCTTATTCTGTGAGACACAACTATATTTAAATTGGGCCAATTAATAAAGTTCCAATAGCCTTTTTGTGTTCAAGTAAAAGGCAGAGTTGCATCTCTCTCAATTTAAATCAAAAGTTAGATGTGATTAAGCTTAATGAGAAAGGTATGTTGAAAATCGAGATAGGCCTAAAGCTCATTTTCTTGTGACAAACAGTTAGCCAAGTTATAGATGCAATGAAAGAGTCCTTGAAGGAAATTAAAAGTGCTACTTCAGTGAACATGAGAACAGTAAGAAAGTGCAACAGTTTTATTGCTGATATGGTGAATGTTTTAGTGGTCTGGATAGAAAATCAAATATTTTCACAAGCCAAAACCTAATCCAGAGCAAGACTCTAACTCTCTTTAGTTCTATGAAGGCTATGAGAGGTGAATAAGCTACAGAAGGAAAGTTTGAAGCTGTTATCACAGAGGTCTGTTCATGAGGTTGAAGGAAAGAAGCTCTCTCCATAACATAAAAGTGCAAGGTGAAGCAGTAAGTCTGATGTAAAAACTTCAGCCAGTTACCATGAAGACATAGCTAAGAAAACTGATGTACGTGACTGTGCTAACGACAGATTTTTAATGTGCACAAGACAGTCATCCATTGGAAGGAGATGCCATCTAGGACTTTCATGCCTAGAGAGAAGTCAATGTCTAGCTACAAAACTTCAAAAGACAGGCTAACTCTTGATGGGGCTAATACAGCTGATGACTCTAAATTGAACCCAATACTCCTTTACTATTCTGAAAATCCTAGGGCCCTTAAAAATTATGCTAAATCTACTCTTCTTGTGCTCCATTAATGGAGCATCAAAGCCTGGATAGCAACGCATCTATTTACAGTATAGTTTACTGTGTTTTAAGCCCACAGTTGAGACGCACTTCCCAGAAAATATACATTTCTTTCAAAATGTTGCTAATCATTGACAATACATTTTGTCATTCAGGAGCTCTGATGTAGGTGTATAAGGAGATTAATGTTGCTTTTATGTTTGCTAACACAATATCCATTCTGTAGTCTGTGGATCAAAAAGTAATTTTGACATTCAAGTTTTTTTATTTAAGAGATACATTTCATAAGGCTATAGCTGCCATAAATACTCATTCCTCTGATAGATTTATGTAAATTGAAAACCTTGGAAAGGACACCATTCTATACGCCACTAAGAATACTCATGATTCTTCAGAAAATATCAAAATACCAACATTAACAGGAGTTTGGAAGAAATTGATTCCAATCCTGATGAATGACTTTGAGGGTTTAAAGATTTCAGTGGAGGAAGTGACTGGAGATGTGGTGGAAATAGCAAGACAATTAGGATTGGAAGTGGATCCTGAAGACGTGATTGAATTGTGGCAATCTCAGAAAATACTTTAATAGATGAGGAGTTGCTTTTCATGGTTAGAAGAGAAAGCGATTTCTTCAAACCAAATCTACTCCTGAGGAAGCTATTGTGAACACCTCTGAAATGACAATGAAGGATTTAGAACATTACATAAACTTACTTGATAAAGCAGTGGCAGGATTTTACAGAATTTACACAATTTTGAGAAAAGTTCTACTATGGCTAACATGCGATCCAAGAGCACTTAATGCTATAGAGAAATCTTTGCGAAAGGAACAATCAATAGGTGTAGCAAACTTTATTGTTGTTTTATTTTAGACCTTGTCAGAGCCACCTCACTTTTAGCAACCACCATTCTGATCAATCAGCAGTCATCACCATCGAGACAAAAACCTCCATCAGAAAAGATTATGACTCTCTGAACGCTCAAATAATTGTTAGCATTTTAAAAAAAATAAGGTATTTTTAATTGAGTTATGCTCACTTTTTTTTAGACATAATGCTATTTCACACTTAATAAACTCTCAGTGTAGGGTAAACATAACATTTATATGCACTCATAAACAACAAAACAAAACAAATAAAACACGTGTGTGACTGGCTTTATTGCAATATTCCTGATAGGGTTGGGCTCTGTGTCCCCATCTGAATCTCACCTTGAATTATAACAATCCCCACATGTTAAGGGTGGAACCAGGTAGAGATAATTGAATCATACAGGTTATTTTCCTCATGCTGTTCTCCTGATAGTGAATGAGTTCTCAGGAGATCTTATGATTTCATAAGAAGCTTCCCCCTTCACTCAACACTCATTCTTTCTCTTGCTGCCCTGTGAAGAGGTGCTTTCTGCCATGATTGTAAGTTTCCTGAGGCCTCCCCAGCCATGTGGACTGCGAGTCAATTAAACGTCTTTTCTTTATAAATTACCAAGTCTTGGTTATTTATTCATAGCAGCTTGAGAATGGACTAATACAATCCCTTTGATTGTGGTGGTCTAAAACTGAGCATTCAGTATCTCCAAGGTATGCCTGTATTTGTGTATGGTTATATTGTGATTGATACCACTAATGATTCAACCTTAGATAAGTATCCTAAATCAGTCATGGTAGTAGTTCCATTGTCTTTATCACTGATTGGTTAACATTTTGATATGCTTGAAACTATTTGGGCCAATAAGAGACTAGGAAAAGCGTTTCTACAGCAGTTTGAAAAAAAAAAAGGAAACTTGCTCCTTTGGATAAAAACAAAAAAGGACACTTCCCTCTGAAATGCTAAAACTAATATTGGGTGAATCCAACATCTGGCAAAGGAGTTATACAAAAGAGATAGACGTACACACCCAGAGGCATACCCCACAACAAAAGAAGGGCAGTGATCTCCGTAGCAACCAATTGGAATTGACAAGAACAGGCAGTGAAAACTTCAGCCTGTAAGACGGAGTTTTAATCTAGAAATATTTGAATGGTATTTGGGTTTAATTGGCATGTTATTATGGGCAAGATTGTTTCATCACTGCTCAGTGGTTTTGAGATTCAATAAACAATGTTGATAGCAGACACTGAAAATAAAAGAAAATGAAATAAATACGCAGTATTGTACATAATTGAGTTGTGACTACTCAACACATCTTATATTTGAAATATAAATCAATTATTATATTAATTTTTAATTACATATTTTTGATAATGTGGACTCTCCAATAGTTATCAGCTGATTTCCATACACCTGGAATAACTATTGTTTGCCAAACATATTTATGTTTAAAGTTACAACTATAATGAAATACGAGGGCAAAAGTTATTTAGTACTATAATATGTAAATTACTGTTAATTGTTCATAGTTAAGTGTTTTTTTAAAAAATGAAGAATTATTATAAGTCATCTACATAGCTCTATAATGAGCAAAAAGTAGGTTTAAAAGTAGGTTTAATTTATGTAATCATAACTTGATCATAGCGTTATTCTTCAATATGATATCAAGAAAGAAATAGAGTTTAGCTTGGCATACAAGCTAGGCATACAAGGATAAGTGGGATCCTGCCTATTACCTGTTTTCCTATGTTCACCAAAGGAATCCTTGGTTCTAAACAAACAAAATTTTAAGTATCTTATTTCTTTTTTAATGTCTTAACTTTCCTTTCTCCTTTTTCCTTATTCTCTTATATCTTATTATAAACTTTTCCTACTTTCTAATCTGACCACATGCCATTTACCTGTGTCTCCATAGTATCCTGTGCCTATCATTACAATAGATTGTGTCATGCTTCACAGCATTTCTCTAGTTGTCCATTTCTCCCACTGTAGTGGAAGCTCTCCGAAGACAGACTTTTCCTTAATATTTCATCTCTTCTATTTACCATGGTGTATAGCATATAGGACAAATTTAATAAATATTTGTTAAAAACATGTGTAAACAAATACATGAAATTAATGAGACACCAGTAAACTCTGTGTGTCCCAATAAAAAAGAGAAACAGGTCACAATTTAAATTTTAATTTTATATAATGACTTTTGCTAAGTAAACTTCAAAAATATTATCTAAGCCATCTTCCCAAATAGAATCAACATGGTATTAATCTGTTCTCATGCTGCTAATAAAGATATACTCGAGACTGGGTGATTTACAAAGGAAAGAGGTTTAATTGACTCACAGTTCCACATGGTGGGGGAGGCTTCACAATCACGGCTGAAGGCAAATGAGAAGCAAAGTCACATCTTACGTGGCAGCAGGCAAGAGAGCTTGTGTAGGGGAATTTTCCTTTTTAAAACCATCAGATCTCTTGAGACTTATTCTCTATCACGAGAACAGCATGGAAAAGACCCACCCCTGTGATTCAATTACCTCCTACCAGGTCTCTCTCATGACACATGGGAATTATGGGAGTTACAATTCAAGATGAGATTTGGGTAGGGACACAGCCAAACCATATCATTCTAACTCTGGCCCGTCCCAAATATCATGTCCTCTCATTTCAAAGCCAAACATGCCTTCACAACAGTCCCCAAATTCTTAAATCATTTCAGCATTAACTCAAAAGCCCACAGTCCAAAGTCTCATCTGAGACAAGGCAAGTCCCTTCTACCTATGAGCCTATAAAATCGAAAGCAAGTTAGTTACTTCCTAGATACAATGGGGTACAGGCATTGAGTAAATACACCCATTCCAAATGGGAGAAATTGGGCAAAATGAGGAGGCTGCAGACCTCATGCAAGTCCAAAATCCAGTGGGGCAGTTAAATCTTAAACTTCCAAAATGATCTCCTATGACTCTGTGTCTCACATCCGGGTCATGCTGTTGCAAAAGGCAGGCTCCCACAGTCTTGGGCAGTCCTGCACTGTAGCTTTGAAGGATACAGCTCCCACTGCTGAGTGGTTTCATGGGCTGACGTTGAATGTCCTCAGCTTTTCCAGGGGCATGGTGCAAGCTGTCAGTGGATCTGCCATTCTGGGGCCTAAAGGACAGTAGCCCTCATCTCACAGCTCTACTAGGCAGTGCCCCAGTGGGGACCCTGTGTTGGGGCTCGCACCCCACATATCCCTTCCACAAGATATCGCACTGATGGATTACGTTGATGACATTATGCTGATTGGCTCCAGTGAGTGAGAAGTAGCGAACACACTGGACTTATTGGTGAGACACTTGTATGCCAGAGGATGGGAAATAAATCCAACTAAAATTTGGGGAACTTCTACCTCAGTAAAATTTCTAGGGGTCCAGTGGTGTGGGGTCTGTCAAGATGTTTCTTCTAAAGTGAAGGATAAGTTGCTGCATTTTGCCCCTCCTACAACCAAGAAAGAGACACAAGACCTGGTGAGCCTATTTGGATTTTGGAGGCAACGCATTTCTCATTTGGGTATGTTACTCCAGCCCATTTATCAAGTGACCCAAAAGGCTGCAAATCTGAGTGGGGTCCAGAACAGGAGAAGGCTATGCAGCAGCTCCAGGCTGATGTGAAAGCTGCTCTGCCACTTAGGCCATACAACCCAGCAGATCCAATGGTGCTTGAGGTGTCAGTCACAGATAGGGATGCTGTCTGGAGCCTTTGGCAGGCCCCCACAGGTGAATCACACAGAAGGCCTCGAGGATTTTGGAACAAGGCCCTCCCACCTTCTGCAGATAACTATTTTCCTTTTGAGAAACAGCTCTTGGCCTGTTACTGGGCTTTGGTGGAAACAGAAAGTTTGACTGTGGGTGATCAAGTCACCATGGGACCCGAACTACCTATCACGAGGTGGCTGCTTTCTGACCCATCTAGCCATAAACTGGAGCATGCAAAGCCGCATTCCATCAGCCATAGACTAAAGGCTGCACTATTGGCTTCCCTACTTTCGAGGTTTTGGGACTCGGATTGGCTTCCTGACTTCTCAGTTTGCAGACAGTTTATTGTGAGACTTCACCTTGTGATCGTGTGAGTCAATTCTCCTAATAAACTCCCTGTCATATATACATCTATTTTATTAGTTCTGTCCCTCTAGAGAACCCTAACTAATGCAAAGTTTATAAAGGAAAGAGGTTTCAATTAATTGACTCACAGTTCCACATACCTGGGCAGGCCTCACAATCATGACTGAAGACAAATGAGGAGCAAAGTCACATCTTGCATGGCAGCAGGCAAGAGAACTTACGTAGGGGAACTCTCCTTTATAAAATTATCAAATCTTGTGAGACTTATTCACTATCATGAGAACAACACGGGAAAGACCCACCCCATGATTCAATTGCCTCCCACTGGGTCCTTCCCATGACATGTGGGAATTATGTACAATTCAAGATGAGATTTGGGTGGGACACAGCCAAACCATATCAAACACTATCCTTAATTAATCGTAGACTGTGTATACCAAGTACGTTCCCAAAGTTTATATTAAAATTATATTTCATAAATATATGATGTCAATGGATGAAACTATGAAGCAGATATGATTCTTTCATCCCATTTTTTAAAAAATGGAGAAAAGGACACCTTTATCTAGTTAATTAGAGAGCATAGCTGAGAAATGTACTTGGGAAAGCAGCCATCTAAAAAGAAATATATAAGCAGAACTACTGTATGTATAAAGGAATCTACCCCTATTTACTTAACCATATAAACCAAGAATATTCGGTAGCCTCAGGAGAGAAGGAGTAGCCAGAGAATCAGCCCTGTGGACACTAACCATGGATATTAAGAGTAGAAATGCGCGCATCATCTCTCTTAGAAATTGGCATTGAATGATTCAACCCAAGTTATCCTTCATCTTTGGGGTCTGCATTCATGATTAACATTCTTGGTAAAGGAAATCTGACCAGTCAACTTTGGAAATTAGGAGACATATGGTTCTGTGATTTGCAAACTGGAACCACACGATGCATGTGGTATGTGTGTGTTTGGGGAAAGGAAGGGAGAGGGCAATAAGTTCTCCACAGGTCACGGAAGAGATCCAAAACAAAACAGTTTAAACCAAAACCAGGTGACCACCATAGTCATTTATGCTCTCACATTTAAAGTATCTCTCAAGTTTTTTTGTTTTTTTTTTTTGTTTTTTTTTTTTTTGTTGTTGTTGTTTTTGTCAGTAACAAAGAAGAACGAAGTGGGTTTAAACAGACAACAGAATTAACTAAGTTGATTAATATTTCAAAAGTAGATTATGGATTTAAAAATTTACTCAATATTTCAATTAAAATTGTCTAATCTCTAGAAATGTTAACCCTCTCTTATGGTACTCTATCAAAATAATCAGGAAATAGAAATGTATTATGCATTTCAATGAAGATAATTTGACATCCTAGGAAACTGGTTAAACAGATGTTTGAAGGATTAAAATGGAAAAAAAATGACATAACAAAATAGTAATAACTGAGGGAAAGAGACACTACCCATCCAGTTGGAGAAATAATGGAGATTTAGAATCTTGGAGGAGGTCCTCATGGAATGATGTCTAATACTCTGGTAAACAGATTCTATCTGGCTCATACTGGTGCCTGTGAAATAATTAACTGAAGCTGGTTCTGGAAGTGCCCAGTGATGCAGGGGACTGAGATAAACAACTGCAGGGCTGAAGGGACTTTCTTGTACTAGGAAGAACAACAACGAAAAGGACAAAAGAAAGTATCTTTTCTTTTCAGTCATACTTTTTTCTTCATATGTCTCTACAGATAAAATATAATTTAAGCCTCAGCTTACAAAGAGAAGTGTAGAAGGGTAAGAGGCAGGTGGGTTGAAGCTGAGAGACAATAGCTTCGTAACTAATACAAATAACATTACATTTTGCCAAACTGATATTTGTTCGAAATCATCGCTTTTTTATTGAAATTTTCATTTGAAATCATTAATTACATGTTACTTTGTGCCATACTGATAGTATATGTAAAAATCCATTATAGTTTACATGAATTTAATTTTTTGTTTGGGTGCAAAAGTTATCCTGATAATTTCTAGCTTTTTGACTAGATACTAGTTTTATAATATATTCATGTGTCTTTGGCTCTAGTAAATGAAGCTAACATTATATATTTTGTTGCCATGCTTTTCATCTTCTTTTAAGAATGAGGATAATATCTATATAATCTCTATAATATCTATCCTCATTCTTAAATAAGCCTGCCACACCAGATATAGCCCATTAGTCACACACACAACCAAAAAAAAAATAGACAGCTGTATGTGGAATGGATCAACCCAAATTCATCATGACCACTAAAAAACAACGCAAAGCAAATATCCTATTAGTGATGTGCCAGCAGCTTGATCATTGCCAGTGAAGGATAGCACATTAATGAATTTATATAAAGGCAGTCCTCAAATTCACATATTTCAAATTAATAGCAATCAGTCAATTACACGCATGATATTGACTTACTTCACATACTGCCCTTGAGCGGGCTGGAAACATACAAATGAAACTGAGTCAGATTTATGATGGATTTGAAGATTCCTAATTTAAATCCTAGCAAATACTTTATCTTTCTGAAATGCAGAGCCATGCAGCTTTAATTAAAATAATCAACTCTAAAATACTTACAATCAATGACTAAGTAGATATGGTGGGAAAACAAATGACAAAAGCAACAACAAAAATTTGAAACTGAGAAAGATGGAAAGGCATTGAACAGGGAATCTTTGTCCATTTACTCATAGCATAATAGAATAATCTATTATTTAGAAAATAATAGAGAAAAGTGAAGCTTACAGAAATTTATGTGATACATTCTGAAAGGATTCCAAAAATACATGGAATGAAGGGTAGTACTGCTAAATAAATTCATATATTCTTAATGCTATTATTTCAATAGAGGAGACCAATTTCGAGTTACGTTTTATTTGGTTAAAAAGTACAGAGTTTTAAATATAGTTATGGACCAACTGAAATTATCCTTTTAAATCCTTTAAAGCATTTGATAAAATATAAAAATGATCCCCTTGAGATCTTTATATTTATTCCATGTCTGTTTGAGAAAGAGGTGAGACACATTAATTAAATCAATGATACCGTTAGTTGTTATTTTAAAGCAAAATTCAGCAGTTATGGTTAAGCAGTTATACACTTTGTGAATTTTATTCTTTAACTCTATTCATCAAAGTAGAATATTCAAATTTTTATGTCATTAAAGCAAATTTCTGAAGTCTTTTGATTAAGAGAAGCAACATAAGTAGTGAACATTCCAAAGACAAAATAATAAATTGAATAATCAAGTTATGTTTCATCAATGGCATGTAATGTTTTATTGCAGCTTTTTTTCCAGTTGGGTTTTATGTGCATCTGTTTGTGGGAGAGAGAAAGATTCCTTGGGTCTTTGTTTGATTATAATGAGATTTTAGTTATATCTTTTTTTATTTTTTATTTTTCCTTGAGATGGAGTCTCATTCTGTCACCAGGCTAGAGTGCAGTGGTGCAATCTTGGCTCACTGCAACCTCTACCCCACCAAGTTCAAGCGATTCTCCTGCCTCAGCCTCCCGAGTAGCTAGGACTACAAGCATGTGCCACCACGCCCAGCTAATTTTTGTATTTTTAGCAGACACAGGGTTTCATCATATTGGCCGGGATGACCTCGTGATCCGCCCACCTCAGCCTCCCAAAGTGCTGGGATTACAGGTGTGAGCCACCATGCCCAGCCACATCTTTTTAATACTACTAATACTAATTATTATATTTAATATATTAACTGAATTAATCATAATTACACATTTTGGTTAGGTTCCTACCTCTTGTGAAAAGTGCAAATCTGGATGGAACTTCAATTCTTGCTACAGTTCTTTAGTTCTGTAATTTTTAATCCTCATTCCCGTCCTCCCCTGCAAGTATTGCTTTTGAGGAGCCAACAACCCTCCTGAAGTCTTCCCTGGGCTAAAAGTTTGAGATTTTCCAATATGATTTGTATTTATTGGGCACTTTTTTAAGGAGCTGTGTTTTGCACAGAAGCCCTATTATAGTATGCTGGCCCCCATTTGGCCCAAGTCTCTGGCTTTTTCTTCCCATATACATTAAAGACCTGGCCCCAACCTCTACATCTGCATTTGATACCCTTACCCTGTGGTTCCTGATGGATGGCATCAGCTCTCAGCTGAATATTGTCTGTTTTGTTACTTGGTAGTTTATGTTTTTTTGTGTGTGAGTTAATTTCTCTCAACTTCGGCTAACTACTTATTTTTTTATCTGACATTTATATTTGGTATTATAAATGGTAGTAGTTGGATTTGTCCACTCTTATTAGCTTAGTCCATTATACCGAGGAAAGACACTATATTTAAAGTACAAATGAAATGGCAGTTGCTGTTGGTAATGAAACGAAAACTCCCAAAGACAAGAAAAAGCCCTATTTATTTCAAAGGCCCAGAACAACAGTCAACACTTTGCATTTTAGTATTTTTATTTACTACTAGATCCTTTGAAACACTAGAAAAAAGATAACTAGTCTGTTCTAATTTGCTATTTAGAAACAGTACTGTAGTTTCATGTAAAAGCCATTACGTTCAATGCACATATTATTTTGCACACCAAAAATGTATCAAAAGTTGTACTATATTTTGGGGTATACACAAAATATAATATATGCCATTGACCTCATGAAGTTTAAATTATGTTAAGGAAGCAGACCCAAGTACACTAGCCATACAACTCATCATAAGACAAAAGAAACTGTGAAGTATAAAGCTAAAATGTTCAGTCTGACTGAGAAGTGATTAAAAATTCTTTGGAAATAAAGCAATATTTCACAATTGTCTGTGTAAAAAAATTTCTGAGCCTTTTAGTGACTCCAAGACTTTTGTTTCTCCTTAGTCCTACCTTTAGTAGTGATCACAGAAAATGAGGAAAATAAAAGTGAAATTTACCTAGTATAATTCCTTAGAAATCCATAGGTTTGGCAAGTTGGCTGGTGGGGAATACAGATACATAATCAAAATAATTAACGTTTGTTTAATTTGAATATTTGACAGGAAGTTTCCTAAAAATCATACTTTTAATTACCAATGCATTTGTAAATAAGCATTTCTTGAACCAGGCTATGGAGCACATACAACTGTGTTTTTCTGTTCATTGATATAAATAGACATAGATATAGCTATATCTTTCTATCCATTTTATCATAAGTATGATTACCAGATCCTTTAACCAAAGAAATTTTGTGGCATTTCACTTCATTAAAGGATCATAACATTCACCTGGAAATATAGTGGTTAATTTTATCTTAATTGATAAGCTTACTAAAAATCTGAGAATTTAAAATATGAAATAGAAAGATTAACTATCTAGTATTGATAGAAAGACATGAACATTTCTAATCTAACTAAAACTTCAAACTAATTTGATCTGAACCTTTGAAATATAAAGCAGGCTGTGTGTATATTCAGTTGCACAGCATTTGGCTAATAGCCAGGAAATAGTGTAGTGCTACTCTAATGCAGTTGGCATGTACTTAGGGCTCTGATACAATGAAAAAATTATTATGCTTGGGTTCAAAGAAAGTACATGCTTATTTAACTTACTGCCATGGATGATTTTTATTTTGTTTTAACTTGTTTTATTTTGCTTTTTAATGAATGTTAAATATTTTCAATAAAGAGAGCAGGTCCCAAGAAGGAAAAAGAAAAAATTAATGGTGTTTGGTTGTTTTCTTCTTTTTTGTATCCCCCTAGCTGTGAGTCAATTGACTAAGCTGTAAAGATTTCCTAATTAGTCCAATGGGGGTTTAATATTTCCAGTGTTGTTGATAAGCCTTCTCATAAAGGAGTACAGTATTATAATTACTTGGCAAATGAATTACTGTGAACACTGTTTCCCTCCACATGTTAAGAAAAGCAATCATAATGGTAATCTAGAAAAAAAAATTCAACTGGGAGTCAGAAAACGTAGATACCACAGTTGGGACAGACAGTTAACCTCATTCACCAAAGATATGCCTTTTCATTTATCTATAATATGGTGAGTTCAACCATATGATCATTAAAGTATGATCTTTAAAGGTTTCTGTTTGTTGTTTCTACACATGCATCACTGGGAGAATACTAGTATTGTTTTGGAAGCAGAGGCAATGGATTTACCCTGACTTTGGAGATTTTTTGCTTATTCTTCTTTTAAGCAATGATGCACATTTACATGACAGCCAGCCTATTTGTAGAAAAAAAGTCAGTGTCACAAAAGCAAAAGGGTAAAAGGTAGTCTAACTCTGACTGAATAGCCTACTATAAACAAATGACTTTTCATTTGGAAATTGTTGAATGCAATTTTTTATTTTTCCTTAGAATGATTTCATTATTTAAATAATATATTTCCAGTACAAAGAAATACAAAATTCCATAGTCTTGGTTTTCAACCATTATGTAGTTTTGGAGGGCCCGAGTTTGGGGAATCTGAAGGGGTGGGATTATAGCAAGAAAAAGAAAATGTTCATGAAAGTGCAACCTGTTTTTCCTTTGTGCCAGACTAATATGAACTACCATTACTGATGAGATTTGTTATGCTCGTGAATAATATTCAATGGCTGTGTCAGTTGGAAAGAAGCTGAAGTCTGTTCTGTAACATTGATTCTCATATTCTCAAAGCCGTTGCAGATGGGCTACAGATTTATTCAAAACACAACTTCCCATTTACTCCTTACAGTTTAATGATACGGTTCCATAGCCATTCATTTTCTGTAAGATTAGGGCTACTTCTTAGTAAACAGTGAGTATACATTTTAGTATTCAAAACCTAAAATTAGCACATTTTTTGAATTTTCTGTAGATATTCTACCTGCCAAGTAGCATTGTACACGATAAATGTTCTTTGAAATCACAAGTTTTCAAGAAAAAGATTTTGTTTTAAGTATATTGTTGGTGTAGTCTTAAATAAGGTATGTTTTTCAGCTGCTACTCATTTCATTAAAAATCTCTTTGAATAGACAACCTGAGTCAATCATAATCTTTTAAACATTTCTTCAAAGAAGTTAATACACTCCTGGTAATAAAAATGCAGAGTTTAAAGTTAAAATAGACTACTTTTCAATATGGGTCATACACATGAATATCATTATAAAATTCTAAATGAGAAGTTAACATAAAATATAACTGAATATTGAAAGTATATATTAGTACTATTCCCAAAATGATGTTCTAACATTAATAAATGTAATGATATAATTAATATTATTAGACATGCAAACCTCTCCACTATTCTTTATTATACAGAGATGTATTAAGTTTCAGAACGGAAACTGAGATGTAAGTGAGTGTGAGAAAGTTCAGTCTAGCAAGGTCTCTCAGGTGATTACCAGTTCTATCAGTTGAGTCATTTGAATCTGCTCTAGGGGCAAACTCACTTTCACTCGACAGGAAGAACTGTAGCTGGTCAGAGTACCCAAACTAGAGAATATGTCAAGTTGTGAAAAATAAGAATTATTGCCCAGCAACCAAAACAAACAAACTTCAGTCCCCTGAAGGAGCTTATGTTCTAGCAGGATATGTAGAAAATAAATACCAAATATAATAAGCAGAGGAAATGTGTTATATGTTAGAAAGTGAATTTAAAAAAAAAAAAAGGTCAAGCAGAGAAAAGAATGGTGCTGTGGTTGGGAACAGGAAGAGAATGCAGCATTCCATTGGGTGGTCAAGGTAGGCCTTATGGAAAAGATGATAATGAAGGACTTAAAAGATATGAGGGTATAAGAAAGGGATCCAATTTCAGCTTGCTACATATGGCTAGCCAGTTTTCCCAGCACCATTTATTAAATAGGGAATGCTTTCCCCATTTCTTGTTTTTGTCAGGTCTGTGAAAGATCAGATGGTTGTAGATGTGTGGTATTATTTCTGAGGGCTCTGTTATGTTCCATTGGTCTATATCTCTGTTTTGGTACCAGTACCAGGCTGTTTTGGTTACTGTAGCCTTATAGTATAGTTTGAAGTCAGGTAGCATGATGCCTCCAGCTTTGTTCTTTTGGCCTTGATGGATTTGATACTCAAATGTTAGACCTAAAACCATAAAAACCCTAGAGGAAAACCTAGGCAATACCATTCAGGACATAGGCATGGGCAAGGACCTCATGTCTAAAACACCAAAAGCAATGGCAACAAAAGCCAAAATTGACACATGGGATCTAATTAAACTAAAGAGCTTCTGCACAGCAAAAGAAACTACGATCAGAGTGAACAGTCAACCTACAGAATGGGAAAAAATTTTTGCAATCTACTTATCTGTCAAAGAGCTAATATCCAGAACCTACAAAGAACTCAAACAAATTTACAAGAAAAAAACAAACAACCTCATCAGAAAGTGGGCAAAGGATATGAACAGACATTTCTCAAAAGAAGACATTTATGCAGTCAACAGACACATGAAAAAATGCTCATCATCACTCACCATCAGAGAAATGCAAATCAAAACCACAATGAGATACCATCTCACACCAGTTAGAATGGCGATCATTAAAAAATCAGGAAACCACAGGTGCTGGAGAGGATGTGGAGAAATAGGAACACTTTTACACTGTTGTTGGAACTGTAAACTAGTTCAACCATTGTGGAAGACAGTGTGGCGATTCCTCAAGGATCTAGAACTAGAAATAACATTTGACCCAGCCATCCCATTACTGGGTATATACCCAAAGGATTATAAATCATGCTGCTATAAAGACACAAGCACATGTATGTTTATTGTGGCACTATTCACAATAGCAAAGACTTGGAACCAACCCAAATGTCCATCAATGACAGACTGGATTAAGAAAATGTGACACATATGCACCATGGAACACTATGCAATCATAAAAAAGGATGAGTTCATGTCCTTTTTAGGGACATGGATGCAGCTGGAAACCATCATTCTCAGCAAACTATCACAAGAACAGAAAACCAAACACCACATGTTCTCACTCATAGGTGGGAATTGAACAATGAGAACACCTGGACACAGGAACGGGAACATCACACACTGGGGCCTGTCATGGGATGGGGGGAGGAGGGAGGGATAGCATTAGAAGATATACCTAATGTAAATGACAAGTTAATGGGTGCAGCACACCAACATGGCACATGTATACATATGTAACAAACCTGCACATTGTGCACATGTACCCTAGAACTTAAAGTATATATATGTAAAAAAAAAAGACATGAGGGAGGGAGATAGACTGGAGGACATTTGGGAAATAAGTGTTCCCAATAAAATGAACAAAGTAAGATAGGAAGATACTTTTTTGGTTTAAGAAAAAGCCAGAAGTTAGTGTGAGTGATATGCAGTGATATGCGAGATATGTGCAAATAGTTACATAAAAGGGTTAATTAAATTGGACTTTAATGACTCACTCTGTGTAAAGTGTTCAGCCATCAAGTGTATTAAATAGATGAGTGAAGATATCTAGGATCCATTTCAAATGGGTCATTCTGGCTGCTGCATAGAGTATAGATTATGGCAGAGAAGGCATGAGTTGAAATAAATAAGGCAAATATGAAATACTTACAGTTATCCAGATGAAGTGTGATGCTGGTCCAATTGGGGTGGCAGCAGGAGATGTGGTAAAAAATGACTTGATTGTATGTATATTTCAAAGGTAGTGTTGACATGATTTTCTCACAGCCTAGCTGTGTAGTGTGACAGAAAGTAACTAATAAGATGAGAGTTTAAATAATAATTATTATTATTGTTATTTGCCATTAAGTGAGATTGAAAACCAACAAGTGGTACAGATTTTTCAGGGGAAACCAGTTCATTTTTAGACATTTTAAGTTTTTAGAAGTCTATTATACATCCAAGAAGAGATGTTAAGACGCCTGTGATGTGTATAAGTCCAGAGTTTGGGGCTGTAGTCATACATTTTGGGGTTTTCAGCATATTGATGGGATTCTAAAGACATGGGAATCACTGAAATGACTACAAGAGCAAATCAAGGATCAAAGACTGAACCCCACAACACTACAGCATTAGGGCATTACTAGCTCAGGAGAACAAGGGAGCCAGTTCCTAGGGTTGGTGACATGAGATCAGATAGAGAAAAGGGAAGAAGCTCATTTCTGGAAATTGGTACATGTGTACTACAGTTTACTAATGTTATAGATCTACTTAACTACTATTTCCTAACACCCTATAAGGACATTTATTGATTTCAGCGTTAATTCCTTTTTACATGCCTTTGGTAGTGAATGAGGAAGAGTGAGAAGAGTGGTAGTGACAGTAAACCAGATCAATCAATATGTTGACAAATATAAAGCTTACATTCTTTGTTGTTGGTTCAAGTCTGATAGACGTAAGGGAAGTGGTGAAAAGATTAAGGACAAAGATCCTAGAGAAGTTATAATTCATAAAATGTTTGACAATAACTGACCTGCCAATAAGGATAAATATCTATTAATTTTCATTCTGTAATAATTTTAGTCATGAAATAAGAGCAAAGTAATATATATATTAACTTTTTGATTTTCACAGAAAAATACTCACGTGTACCAAATAGTTCTTGTAGATATGAAAAACAAAACACTGTTTTCCCTAATTTAACAGGAACACTCTTCTTTTGTTATTCATGGAGGCTTTGAAACACTAAAATACCATTTGATAAAAAGCTAATTCATCTTTTCCAATGTCATTCAATAAAACTGTCATTTGGTAAGGCCGTCATTAATTACTCAACTGGCAGAAATAATTATTTTTAGATATTACCCTTTTGGAAGCTCAGCAAAAAGAAAGCAAAAACTGCCTGTGCAGAATAAGCAGCTGGAGGTTTCTACATAGTCAGCATTTACAGGTGACTTCTGATCTGTTGTTAAGACACACTCCTTTGGAAAAAGAGCATATGGTACTTTCCCCTCACCCTTTGCTTACTTTACAATTCATTCATAGAAAAATTAGAGGCTTGACAACAGCATAATTTAATCCTTGATACTTGCTATTTTTTTTCCTAAAGATCTACATCAAAAATGACACTGGTGCAATGGGATTTTACTTTCCCCTTACAGAGCAAAGATGTTGCTGATTATACGGGTCTGAAAATGAAAACACCAAGATAACAAATTTAAAGGATCCAGGAATGTAAAAAGAAAGTATACAAGCTGTACATTGAAATACCTTAGACTATGCTTCAGGACATAAAAGTCGTAAACTCCTATGTGGGGCTGACTTTTTGATTTATAGCTAATTTTCTTTTCCTTTTTTTTTCCACCAGCACTTGCCTTGTAAACAGCACATACTTACAAATGGAAGCTATGAAGTCAATGAGGCACTGTTCTGTGTTTCTTGATTTAGATTAAGTATTAATCAGCCTGTCTTGGTACCTTCACTTACATGGCTCTAGAGGTAAAAACACTTAAAAAATTACTGGCACCCATATTTTCTGTAATATGTAAGAAGTGTAAAAGTGTTGTGTTTTCTATTTCAATGAAATTTTAAAATAATTACTTTAAGAATATATCTGAAACATATTCTGGGGTACATTACAATTAAGTTCTGCTAAGTGAAATTAGTATACACAGTTGCTGAGAGATCAAAATTGTTAAATAATGAAAAAAATAAGGTGGAGTGCACACAATGCACACTGACATCAAAGAAAAGCCATAGTTCAAATAGAAAAGAAGAGTAGGACAATTGAGCCATCTCCTGGTCCTACAGTGTATCAACTTTCCAAAGTCAAAGAACCTGTAATGAACCAGTTGGCATAATATTCACATTTGGAGTAGTAATATAATTTCTGAGCAAAACACCATTCATAGTATTAAATTGTTATTCTAAATTTTAATTGCAATAATTTTATACATTTTTAGTTAATAGATTTTTACAACATCAAAATTATTAACATAAGAATTTTATACTATTTGGGAATATTGTGATGAAAATAATTTGTCAAAATATGGCAGAGTAAAGTTGGATTACAGAAGTCATAAAGATAATGTCTAATGAAATAGACACACACACACAAATACAAAATAAAATATGATACAAACAACAATTCATCAGCAAAAAACAAACAAAAAAAGGTTTCAAATTAATGCCATCAAATCTCTAACATGAAATCCAATGAAAAGTTCATATCTGCAAGCTCTTGATGGAGTGTCTAAGCTTTTCATCCAAAAACAAAATAGGAAAAATAGTAGAGAGGAATCTGAATAATTATTAGTTGTCTGAAGTTCCAGGAAAAGAAATTTATGCAGATGGGTAGCAGAAAGAGGATTGAGAGTGACAGAAATAGAGAAATAGAAAGAGACAGAGACCCTGAGGAGGGTGGGAAGAGAGAGAAAAAGAGAGAGAGAGAGGAGAGAAGCTTTTGTAACATGCAATGAGATCTAAAGATGTCAGTAGAGATGAGATAACCAGGGCTTTGCATTTCCCATACATTCACAGTAAAATTAGTAGTGATATGGAACTTGAGTGTGCCCCCTGCCTCTTGGGTAAGACACACTTACTTACTAATGCAGTGAAATCTTTTTACAGACAGTTAAAAAACAAAAACCATAAAATCAAACTAGACAGTAAATATTTCAAGTTCTCTAACATTAATTGTTTAGAGCTCTAGTTGTGGGCATAACTGCATGACAGCTATGAAACAATATTATCAAAAAACAGAAGAAAGAAAATATGACTGGAAAAAGACAAAGTATCACACTGTTTATTTTTTGAAAAGGATTATTTCTGTGAATACCTCCTACCTTAGAGGAACTTAATGAGAACTTACTTCAATAGAATAATAATTCAAAGATACATTAAGAGAATAGAAAATGATGTTTCTGAGCTGTAAAAACAAATTTAGGAAAAGACAGACATCATTAACTGAACAAATAAATGAATTGGGAAAAGACAGGATTGGAAAAGTAAAGATAAATCTCAAATAACTGCCACAGAAGAAAGGAATGATATTATTTTTAATGCAAAAGAAAAAAGACAAAGATATTAAAGGAGTTGGGAGGATATAAAAGATAAAAAAATCTCAAATGTAAGTAATTTCTGCTGTCAAATATTCAACAAATGGAACAGAAAAATACATTCACAGATACATTAGGGAAAATAGTGCTGTGAAATGAATAACTGATTTTAAAAATGTAAAAGATCACACTATATTTTATGAAAAATTGATACAAAGTGGAACATACTGAAACATATTCTTGTTTAGTATTACATTTCAAAGACACCTGAATAAATTTTCATTCACACAGGCAAATGCAAAAGTGAATGTATGATGGAAAATCAGGTTTGCTTCAGACTTTCCACAGCTAGGTTAAATATCGAAGAAAATGGAGTGATCTCCTCAAAATTCCAAGGAGAAAATATCCAAAAATATAGCCAATTCATAATTCAAGTTCATAAGTACTTTATATTTATGAAGCCAGTAGGCAATTACTATGAGACACAAAAAGTACAGGGAAAAATAATACCCTTAAGTTACTCCTGAAAAACTGCTTACTGTTCGAATCTAGCTAACTAGGAGGTAAATGAAAAGTTGCAAATCAGGAATAAAGTACAGACATGGAAAAATGAACTGAGAGTAAGTATTTAATTTCTCACTCAGATAGAAAACTGAGCTTAAACCAACTGAGAAACTTGTGTCTACAGAAAATAGTACAAGTGTCATGAACTTTGATAATTCAAAAATGAAAATACAATCATTTTAAAGCAGGAATTTGCAGAAAGAAAGAGAGGGTAAAAACATGAGAGTTCTGGTTTCCTCATCCTTTGTAGTAGGTAGTCATTTTGCTAATATAAAATTGAAATTTGGAGAAAAAATAATGGTTCCAGTTCTTTATAGTCTATCTCAATCTTTTACTCTTAACTTTAAATACATATTTTAGGTATTACAATCATTTTGTTTTATTTAAAGAAGGGATAATTTATCTGGCACTTCAATTTCAATTTATTTCCTTTTTATCCTAAAAAATCAAGAAATATGAAATTTAATACTTTTAAATAAAATTCATGGATATGATATAACAAAATATTTTTATTAATATATAACTCATTTAATTTTTTAGTATACATGCATAGAAAGAAACGGGAATAATGTTCTGTCAACTATTTTTTCTTGGTGATGAAATGCCAAAGGGTTTTTAAAACTTTATTCTTTATATATTTCTTGTATTGTTTGACTTCAAAAAAAAATGTGTGATTCCTTATAAATATGATAAAATCATTACCCCCAAATGAAAAGGAGTCTGTGCAATACACATGTTTGTTTAACATCAATTTAGCATTGTGCCACCAGAGGCAAGACTGTTAGGTATTGCCCTGGGTAATAGAGGAGTCTGAGGACTTTTTATTCATAGAATTTTTGATCCTGATATCATGGGACATGCTATTCTAACTTAGTACTGCCTGATGGACAAGCTTATGAAGGGGCTTTTATCAAGTTTTTAATGTAAGACAAAAGCAGTCAGCTTCTGTGTTTGGAAACCATGGTGTATTAGTCTGTTTTCATACTGCCATAAAAAAATTGCCCAAGACTGGGTACTTGATAAAGAAATGAGGTTTAATTGACTCACAGTTCAGCATTGCTGGGGAGGCCTCAGGAAACTTACAATCATGGTGAAAGGGGAAGGGGATGCAAGGCACCTTCTTCACAAGGCGGCAGGAAGGAGAAGAGCCAAGCAAAGAAGGAAGAGCCTCTTATATAAAACCAACAGATCTCATGAGAACCTACTCACTATCACAAGAACAGCATGGAGGAAACTACCCTCACGATTCAAGCACCTTCACCTGGTCTCTCCCTGACACGTGGGGATTGTGGGGATTATGGGTATTACAACTGTAGATGAGATTTGGATGGGGACACAAAGCCTAACCATATCACTTGACCAATGTCCTTTCAATCTTGCCAAGCATTATCGTCTTTCAATCTCATTCCTTAAAATCTACTTTTACGTTTAATAAAAATCTAGATGGTAAACCACAGGATATGTTATCATATCTCCTGTCTTTATTCAACTAGTACCAGTCCTGAATGGAGGACTAATAACTGGATAGAAATCAGAGGAAAAGGAAGAAAAGCAGTATTAATTTTCAAATACATATGTGTATGGTAAAACTATGATTTTAAGATTAAAAATCTACAAAGCATGGCAAATATTCAAATATCCTTCATCCTAATGAAAAAATTCACTGATTGACAGTGAGATATTGTTTCTTGTCAGCTACAGCAATAGCTTTTAGACTTGATGCTGACATCAACACACAACAACAAGCTCTCTGTTAGAAAGCAAACAGAGCCACCTCCACTTTAAGAATCTTCAATGACTGTTGCACAAAAACATTTATCCAATAATGCTAATTTTTTAAAATGCCTAAATACTATAGCCTTAAATGTCTCACAATAACAACTTCTTAAATATGTTTGTTTATATTATAATTCTTGTTTTGAGTAGAAGAGTAATTCCTGAAGAATAGTTTTTGTAGAATCACCTTCTGGAACCTTGGTGGATATGTTTTAAATGCCTGCAATATTATTTCAATTTAAAGTAATATTCTTCAAAATAAATGGATGAAAAAGGGCAGTAGAATCCTTCTTCATGTGACATTGGCAGCTGAAATTCTGCTTCTGTATTTTATTCTTTAGAAATATAGATAAATTTAACAATTAAAGTAATTTACTTTTATAACTTCTAAAATATCTACCAACTTTGAGGAATCCCTTCCTTCCTTCCTTCCTTCCTTCCTTCCTTCCTTCCTTCCTTCCTTCCTTCCTTCCTTCCTTCCTTCCTTCCTTCCTTCCCTCCCTTCTTCCTTCCCTCCTTCCTTCCTTCCCTCTTTCCTCCCTTCCTTTTTTCTCTTCGTTACAATGAGAAAATTTTTTTTGCAAGCATTTATTGAGCACTATGCTTAAACATTGTGCTAAATACTGGGAATATATAAAATAGGTGTAGTCCATGTTCTTGCTTATATCAAAATTCAATTCTGGATAAGAATTGCTAAGACACAAAGACTACAAGGCTTTTGAGGTCTATAAGTCTGTTTTTTAAGTACAGTAACATGATCGAAAGGTAGTGTCCATGTTATACATGCGTATATTTTGTTTTCACATTTTAGTTTTAAGCACCTTTGAATAATATTTTTCCCATCATCTGAATATCTGCAATGTATCATTAATATATTGTGCTGATTCTCTCCTCTAAGTTTTCAATCTTATTTCTCTGCCCTAGAATATTTCTTCATACCTCTTCTACATGGAAAATGTCTTCATTTTCTTCAAAGTGCATATCAATCATGAAAAGTTCTTTAATTTCAATAGGCCTTATTATTTTTAATCTATAAACAGATCATTTATAGATAGTAAACACAATTTGACAGTTAATCTATATTGCATTCTTCACATGTTAGTCTTATGTCCTGAGTGGAATGTAAGTACCTAAAGAGATCTGTTTGTTCTTAGAAACTACATGGTAGGATCTTGAGAACTACTTATTCATTGAAATACTTCCTCTTCTAAATGCATTCATTAAGAGGTGTTGGAAGTAGGGTTTTCAGATTAAGAAAAATTAGAAAAAAACAGGACATTTAGTTTAATTTCAATTTCAGATAAATAGTTATTTTTTTGCATATAAGCTTGTCCCAAATATTACATGTGACATACTTACACCAAAACATATTATTTGGTGCTTATCTGAAATCCAAATTAAATGTGTGTCTTGCATTTTATATAGCAACCCTTGTTGGAAGCAAAAATTTACAAAAAAGATTGTTCGCTGTTCCTGTTAGTAGATTAGAAGCTGTGTGTGTGTGTGTGTGTGTATGAGATAATCTTCAAAGGAACAAATACAAAGAGCAGTTTTTACTTTTACTTTGTGGGGTAGGGAGTTTTTTCTTTATGTGTGTGTGCAGGAATGTGTCTATGTATGCATACATGCCTCATTTTAAGAGCACCTGACACTACTTTCAGTTTCTACAGCACTCTTATAAACTGGCAATAGGAAAAACAAAAAACAAAACCAACAAACAAAAAAATCCCACCTGATTCCTAGAGGCATAGAAAAGCCATCTAGTTGTAATCAGATGCTAGAAAACAAAGCCCTGAAAGTTAAGATCCATTATTGTAGTAAAAGATACATACGCCTTTCTATAAGCTATATTTCATTTAAGAAATCATATCTAACTTTTTCAAATTTATTTCGACATATTTTCTTTTCTTTAATTATTATTTGACTATTGTGCCAATTCATGGCTAAAAATCTGGGCAATTATTTATTGCATTTGGACTTTGTCAAAATGTTGGGCTCAAGGAAACATTTTCTGCCAAGTTCCTCTACATTCATGCCAAGTAATTTTCAATTGGTTTAAAAGCCCATGTGTACTTTAAATGAAATGAATACATGCATTTTAGATTCCTTTACTCTTAACTCACCCAGATGGTTCAGAAGACATCCAATAAACCTTTGATTCATGTTATAAGAAATAGATTGCTTAAAGGTTTTAGAAGTCAAGAAGTGAGGCACCTCATTTGCAAAGAATAAGTGGACCCAAATGTTCTAGCTCCGCTTGTATGGTGACAGTGAGAGTTGCACTCTTCTGAGGCTGGAATGAAGTGTTGGACTGAAACTCACTGAGGTAGTTTTAGTGCTTGGTTAAATGTTTAAACCAAATAATACTATATTTTACATTTAATATCTACATGTCTTGGATCATACTAAATTCTTTAACCATACTGATATATATATATAGTCTACTACTTGCCTCATGCACATACTGCCAACATATGAAGAGTATTATATTCCTGTTTAATATTAGATTATTTTAGTATGTGAATTTGCTTCAACATTGCATTGGAAGTCAGTGATGCAGATGTGACTAAAAAACAGAAGAAACGACTTCATCCTATGATGTACACCTGAGGTCTTTAATGTCTAGATTCTAATGAATCATAGGTAATAAGAAAACACTTTTAACATTTCATTTTGATTTTTAATTAATTACATGCTAGATATGAATCTCTGCAAGAACACAGATATGCATGATACATATCATTTTCTATAATGAAATTATTTTTATTTCTCCCCCTATTAACCACTTGGTGGAAACTCATTCTCAGCCAAGACAACCCCTCTTTTCTTAGTGCTGGGCCAAGTATTGGAGATGAAGGGACTTACAGAGTGCCAAGGCTTTGTAGGAGGGACTAGTCATCCTTTTGCACCTGATACTTGAGGAGATGTTCACCATTGCATCTGCTGGGTCTTCAGTCTATATAGAATGCTATTGAGATGTTTATTTTTCCTGTTTTCATGCTCCTACACTTTTAGTGGAGTTCTGTGTTATGGTTACCACATGGAAGCATGTGGAATTTAGATATTTTTATGTTACTATGGAGCTTAGAAATCTTTCATTCTCATTCTCCATCTTGAATTCTTTGTCAGTAAAGCAGGGCACTGGAGCTGCAAATATTTATGTGCTCATTTTTTCCTTCTTATTTTCCTTTCTGTTTCTCCCAAGATTCAGCAATCTCTCTCTCTCTGTCTCTTTCTCTCTCTCCCCCTCCCTCTCTCTCTCTGTGTGTGTGTGTTTTCTATTTGATATCATCTTTGTCCAAAAGGTACAGTCTAGCTCTCTCAAGGACTTATGGAATACTTTGTCTATGCCAACTGACCTCTCTAAAGACCACGGTTTAAGTAAACCAAAACCAGAAAAAGCACAGACCACCTATTAGCCTAAATGTGTGAACTGGTGTTAGGACGAAGGATAGCGAGGCAAGGTGTGGTATTCTGGGAAGCAAAATATCTCAGCAGCTTTAATCGTTATTTAAATTTTTTTTTTTTTTAATTTTACCTTGAGTTCCAGGATACATGTGCAGAATGTGCAGGCTTGTTACGCAGGTATACATGTGCCATGGTGATTTGCACCACTTATCAACCTGTCATTTAGATTTTAAGCCTGCATGCATTAGGTATTTGTCCTAATGTTCTCCCTCCTTTTGCCCCCATCCCCCAACAGGCCCCAGTGTATGTTGTTCCCCTCCCAGTGTCCATGTGTTCAGGAATGTATGCCTATTATTTACTAATCTATCAATGCCTTGCAGAGAACACTTTTGCAGTAAAATAGTACTGCAACCATGGACTTGAAATCTATGAATTCAAAGTCACTGCAAATAGATTTGAATCATGACTATTTAAAAACACAAAACTAATTTAAAAGCAGTACCCTGAAATATTAGCCTAGCATAAGGGATGTGAGGGATTGGGAGGCTGCTTTAGAGGTGAGTGAGATAGAAAGGGTTCAGCTTATCATGCTCAAATTTATACTCCCTAGAATAATTTCTGATGATTCAAGAAGGAAAATGAATTATCTTCATTCAGTCTACATAAATTAGAGGTATTAAACTGGAGAATAAGGTAGAAGTTGGAACACATTCAAGACCATAAAAACTAGGAAAATATCTGTTCAAAATATATTATGTGGATTTAATGAACATTATAACTCAAGTTCCTTTCAGTACATAATGATTGCAGACTACATTGACCCTTGAACAACACAGGCTTGAACAGCATGGTCCACTCATACACACATTTTCTTCTGCCTCTGTCACCTCTGAGACAGCAAGACTAACCCCTCCTCTTCCTCCTCCTTCTCAGCCTACTTGATGTGAAGATGATGAAGATAAAAGACATTTATTATGATTCACTTGCACTTAATGAATAATAAATATATATTATTTTCCTTTTGATTTTCTTAATAACATTTTCTTTTCTTTAGCTTGCTTTATTCTAAGAATATAGTATATAATACATATAACATACAAAATATGTGTGCTAATGAACTGTTTATCGGTAAAGCTTCTCTTCAACAGTAGGCTATTAGTAGTTAAGTTTTGGGGAAGTCAAATGTGTATGTGGATGTTTCACTGCGTGGGATAGGCACCCCCAACCCCCATGTTGTTCAAGGGTCAACTATATTTGTTTTAAGGTTCTATGCTGTATACAGAGGTGGAAACTCAAAAATCTTCAGGAGCCAGACAAGTAAGTTAAACATGGATAGGTTCAATTCTAATCCCATAGGTGTTGATGGGAATTGAAAATTCAGCTCTACAAAAAGATTCACTGCGTAGGCCAAACCGAACACATCTCCAGGCCACATCGGTGGCTCTTAGGAGACTGACAAAACAATCATATATCTTGAAAATGATTAGGAAGAACTTAAAAATAAATTATGAAGTAAATTAATTACCTTGTAAAGTATGTTATCTAGGTTTGAAATTTTGAGAAGGAAATTCCAAAACAATTCATTTCATTATTATGCAAAGAAACTTTTGTGCTTTGCCTCTCCTTTGAGAGTCCGCAGCTCTTACCTTAAAGCTCCCCTTTCATCTTTTCAAAATAAACAGTAGCAATATCCTTGTAAAGAATCAGGCTTTACACTTTTTAAAATGTGATTATCACTATAAGAAATTGGCACACTTATTAAACTATAAAAGCCAACGAGAATAAAATGTAAATCTATGTTTAAAAATATTTTAATAAATGGAGCAATACTGAGCTACTGACCATTGCGTACATCGCTTGGTTTACTGACAAATTGGGATATAAAAGTTTCCATATACATCTTCCTCCCATAGGCTTGTCATTACTCTTCTATTGTATACCATTGGCAGTAAGTTTAAAAAATCATCGGTATTATTTCTAGATTTTTACATTTTCCATGTTGCACTTAAAGTTTGTCCTTATTTGAACTTACATATAAGGAAACTGAAATTCTACTATATTACGTGATTAAATGTAGGCATCATATCAATAGTAAGAACAAAACTTAAACCTGAATTTTTTCTATTTTAGACTCTGGTTTTTATCATGCCTGGAGACTTCAAGAGAAACATAGTTATGTTTTATTACCTTTCTCCCAAACATCTTTTAACTATTTTTTTTTTAACTTGTCTTCCAAACCTATCTGTGAAGGAAACATGATTGGTCTCAGAATATAGTCATGGGAAAGAGACATTTAGGAAGTTTAAGTTCTTACTAGAAATCAAACAGTGATTCGGAACAGACCCAACAGAGAATGAAGATTTTTTGACTCCTCTCAGGAAGCTCCATTTTCTGTTCTAGCATGAGCCTTGCAAGAAAGCAGTAGCTTTTCATTTAGCTTGATATAATTATTCTGGATTCATTCACCCATAGACTAAATGGCTCTGTAGTTTACATGCTCTCTTACTTACAGTTTATGGTTTTAATTATAGCTTTCATCACTTCCTTTGACCTGTCATTCCTTCGCAAGATTCTTTCATTCCCATTGGCTGTTGATGGCAATGTTGCAGATATTTTACTTCAGGCCTGTATTTTTGTTCCATTTATGCTAATGACAAATCCTACACTTCTAACATGCTACTTAGGGTAGAATTCAGTGGAGTTAATTATATTCTCTGCATAATGTAATTCTGAACTCCCTGGGATGGAAATAGCATTAGAATTTTCTATAATTTTATGTTTGCTCTCTCATTACTTCTGAGATTTAAACAGATTTAGTTTAGGTGACCTGAAGTTCAAGGTTTTCCTAAGTGAACTGAATGAATTATCTCTGCTTTCCATTTAGCAATGATGTTTATAAACTGACAATGAAACAGGATGACAGTCTCCTAAGGGTAGGGAGCCAGGCAGGATACTTGTCAGCACCATTACGTGTTCATTGGTTTGTTTTGTATGTTTTCACTGGCTCTTTGTTCATGAAAGTCAAATCACAAAATAATCCTAAAGGATCTTGAGGTCAACCAGGATTGTATTCGCTGTTCTCACATTTCGAGTTTGTGATGAGAAAACATAAAAAGAAAGAAATACAATTATTTCTTAAGCAAAAATAGCCTTTTCCTTTATGTCCTACCTGTGCATTCATGTAGAATTATAAATATTGATGTTTGCGAACAATGATGGAACTTTCTTCCAGTTTTCTCTATGGCCACATGGTATAATAGAACAAAGACTTCAGCGTCAGACAGCCATGTATTTGTCTGGTGGAGATACACTATTCCTGCATGGACAGACTACCTAACAGCTTTAAGTTTCATATGAGAAACAGAGATAATAATGCCTACTTTACACAGATTGTTATGTAGGTCAAATATGATAACATACATTGAAGTTCCTTAATACAATTAATAATTATTCCTAAGTTTTGCATTTATATATTGGTAGCAGTTATTTAGACTAACTTACCTACCTCAAATTTTCAAAGCTCTAGAGTATTCAAGAAAGAAAGTATCCTTAGAAGTGTCTAAATTATCTTGCATTACGCTTACTCCTAGCCACACTAGGCTAAACACAGTGTTAAGTTTTAATAATAACAGATCCCATTCTCAGAGTCTCTGGGACCCATGCCCTTTGAGCTCTTCCATTCTGGTTCAGGTAGGTCAGCAAAGTTTCACAGGGCCTTTCCAATGGTCAAAATTTACATTTTTCTTCCATCAGAGCCATGTCTTATCTGCCATTTCTGGGTGAACTGACATCACAACCTTAATATCTCCTGTCATTCCTGAGGTTGATTGACAGACTCTCAAGCAATCTGGTCATCTAGGTGACTTTCTCACATTTCTAATATTATGAAAGGTGTTATTATGTAAATAGATATTGAGCTGAAATAGTAGAACATATTCTCTCCACACTCAATTCCACCCTGAAGAATTATGTTGTAATCCATTACTAGGCCACAAAATATAATTGCATTTTTAAAATTTTTCTTAAATTACATGTAGTGATAGAGTTTTTTCATTTCACTTACATTTTCTCTGTAGGTATCAAGGAATAAGCCAAAATAAAATCTGACAGGCATCATTACTAAAATAAAAATTTTCCTTAGAGCCAATCCTAATCTTTATCCATAATTGTGAACCCCAACTGTATCTGTCCTCTGGCTAGCTTCCTACTTTATGAGTTATTAATGCCTTGAAAATTGGGCATCCATTAGTCTCCAATCAAAAGGCAATCAATTGTTTCATGAATACAAGAATGCTAATTAGTCTTCTTCATAATTCCTCCACACATTTTTAGATTTAGATAGATTATCCAAGGTACAATGTATGATTTATCTTCATGTTACTGTGGCTACTTAAGACATGTGAGGATGCTAGTCTTTGTCATATAATTGTGGTCAAAATTTATTAAAAATACCAGAGCCCAATTTACATACGCATTATTGACTAAACTAATAAGCATACATTATGATAGAGCTATTATTATTTCCAGTCATGTTTTTGCGATTCTGTTCTTGATGTTAGCTTTATGTTATATTTATCCGGTCTTGAATTACAAATGAATCTCATTTCCCAGACGGCTGGATTCATATTCAAAATATTTATCAGATATCGTTGTAAAAATGACACATTATTTAGGAGACTGGAGGCTGGGAGGAGGGAGAGGATCTGGAAAAATAACTAATGGGTACTAGGCTTAATATCTGGGTGATGAAATAATCTGTACCACAAACCCCCATGACACAAATTTACCTGCGTAACAAACCTGTACATGTACCCCTGAACTTAAAATGAAAATTAAAAAAAAAAAGAAAAATCATGGACCAAGCTAATTTTCAATGTACTCTTTTACATAAACGGAAAGTATTTTCTAACTTCTGGGGCTTTAATTGAGAAGGTCATTATATTTGTATGTTCATACGACACACTTGTAACTGTACCTTTGGAGTTTTAAAAGTTGAGTCAGACCTACCTACAGCATATAGAATTTTGCATGGGCTTATTATTTGTTACAGAACATCATAAGGTTTCTAGGGAAGCAAAAGTATTTTCTTCCCAAATATAACTGAATTGCTAGCCTACTCAGAAGAACCTATTTGCATTAAAGTAGTGATGTTGCTTCCTAACCACCCATGAACTACTAAAAATGTCTTTGAAAGATTTGAAATGTGGGATTCTGTACTATCACCTGGTACACTAATGTGGAAATTAAAGATGGGCTTAGATAAGAGATCTTATTTTCTTTTGAAACAAATGTGACTTTTGCATTAGATTATTGTCTCTATGGCTGTCCCACTGAGCTGTAAATTATTTCCATTATTTTATCATGTGCTTCATTTCTGTTGTCCCAGCAACAAGCCATAATTGCCTTTTTAATATTTATGTATTTGATTCAAATGCTTCTTTTTTTAACTAAAGGAAAAATGAACTCTTTAGCAAATTGAAGGGCATCTCAATCTCTGTATAACTTCTTTTTTATTTCCATTTTTGGCCTTTCTTTTGTATTAGTTCTATAATATGAACTCAAATAAGTGCAGACTTTAATGCCATTAATAAATATTTGTATACAAATTGTATATTCAACATTAAAACTGTTAGTATTTATTTACGAAAAGTAAATGTGATAGTCAAATACTACAAATTATATTAAATGTCATTGTTAGTAAGTTGAAAAAGATGCTTGGTAAGTCATAGAAATTATGGTTAAGAAAGCTAATTCTGACCCCTTAATATTATCTATTGTCATGCTGCAGTGCTCAGATAGTGGGGATACAATGAATAAAATCAAATATTGTTATACTGGAAGGCTCATTTAAGATTGGTTGTTTTAAAGAAGTTTACCAACCTCTTAACCTGGGCAAAAGACTATCACTTCATACAAATTTAAAACCAATTATGTTAAAACATAACTTTTTAAAATAATATTTTATTTTATTATCTAAGTGTAATTTCATGAATCACCTATAAATATCCTGGGAATATTGTAATAAGTGGTGATATGGGTACAATTGTATTTTATTCTACCACCATCATAATTTTAAAAAGAAAAAATAGAATGTAATCTAGTATGTAAATTAGATATAAGCATATATTGTGAAAACAGATTTTAGTTTTTAAGAATAACATTATTATATAAGCTAGAAACATACAAAAATTTTCTAAAATTTATTAAAATATCATAATCCTAAACTTTGAATGTAAACTCAGTACATAACAATCACCTTTCAGATGTTTTTTGAGTCAAAGAATATTTTTTAAAAAAACTTGCAAACTCATACTGAATATAGAAATAGGAAAAAAAATTAAAGACAAAAATTTCTTGAGCCAAGATTGTGCCATTTGGGCAACAAGACAGAAATTCCATCTCAAAAAAAAAAGACAAAAATTTCAGACAAAGGAAAAAATTAAATAATAATTTTTATAAACATTTCCTAGATTGAAAGTGGTCAGTTCTTATGGTTTACACATAATTTAAGGAGCAACATCCATATTAGTATTCCTGCCTTTCATTCTAGTCTGTTGCATCTGGTAGGAAGCTTATAAATCTTATCCAATATATCATAAAAGTTATTTAACAACATTTATGTTTGGTAGTTATTTTGTCTCTTATTTAGGCAAAATAATGATTTAAATGTAATTTAGAGTATTCAGTACTTACTGCTAATTGATTGCAAGACGAAATTAAAGTTTCTTCAAATTACATATTCTGTCTTTCAATCTAACCTTAGATTACTGTAAGCGATTAGAATTTTTAACAATTTTGAACTAACAGAAACCACAAATTCTGGTTCAACTCATAACTAAACGGTGTCCCTTTAAAGATATCACTCTGCGACTTTTGAGACTAATTTTCTGATGTATTTATATGCCAGGAGTAAATCCATGTATCTAACAATTCTGATCACCTAGCAGGGGCCACGTTCTGTATATGAGTTCTGACCAGAGGAATGTGAGCACAAATGGGGTTTACTTCTTGCAATCTTGAAAGATCTTTCATTCCCTCTTTCTCCCAATTCATTCATTTAGCAACAAACCTACCAGGTAGATAGAGAATAAACGTCTTTAGAGGAAGGCCTCCTTACATTTCTAGCTGACTGCCTTGGAATACGACAGAAATGACAAGTAAATTTCTCTTGTGTTAAACCACAGAGGTCATCAAATAATGCAGTTAGTATTACTCATCCTGAGCAAGACAGAAGAACAATAGTTACACTAAGAATCCCCCAAAAATTGTTTAAAAAACCAGTTGCTTGATTAAGTTAAAAGGGCTAATTATTATAGCATTTTAAACTTACAATAACATTTTTTTCTTTTACAAATTAAATGATGAATGTGTTTTAAAAGAATTAGGTTTACACTTATGAAATATAAATGTCACAGAACATTTAGCACTTATTACTTCTTGTTGTCTATCAAAAGCCCTTTATTATATTTTTGAAACATCATAACACTATCATTTAGACAGCTTTTTGCAGAACTTTAATCAGCTTTAAAAACCTTTGTTTTGATAAACTAAATAAGGATAAAAAAGGTTTACTATCTTTTGCCTACTTAGCATAGCTTATATTCTTATCAGTTAGACTTTTACACTCTAATCACTTAAACATTTATTAAATTCATAAAGTTATAAATAAATTACAATGGAAATACATGTCCAAGTAATTAAATGATCAGAATATATTTGTCATATCAATTATCTCTTTTTCTGATTTCTTCCTTCTCAGCCAATCAATTACTAAAAAAGCGACGTTTTACTCTCCAACTCTATTAGTGGATTTTTCAATTTCCCTGTAGTTCTATTTTACCCACACATATTTTAATGTTTTGTCTTGATGCCTGCATGTTTATTTTTCCTCTTTACCTGCTAGAGTTAGAACTTCATTATGAGAACCTGGTGGGCTTCCTGGAAAAGAAACCACATAAAAGTGTGCTGAGCCCAAAGGCGGCAGCCCCTTCGGGACTTTCTCACTCTTGTGCTAATCTATATTCAGTCTCTAGTAATTCATCGAAATTATCATTTAAGTGTTCCTACCAGTTTATGGCTCTATTCCAGTAAGGTAAGGCAGATCCTGATGATGACTCTGTATTACCATGTCTGTGTTTTCCCTGAGACTTCAGATATGTCCAGAAAAAGTAGTTGCATTTTTAGTTTTCTCAGCTTTTTCTTGTAATGACAGGTATGATGATCTCGAAGGTATTTTTTTGTTGGGCCCCAGACTGAAGTTCCCAGAATATATTTTAAATGAAATGTGTCAAGTTGCCAAAGGCCAGACATTATCTGACAAAATTTTAAAAACCATGAGATTTCATATAAAAATAAGGGTTTGTCCTTTCCCTTTAAAATTACAACTGTTGGCAACACTGAGTGCACAATTCTGCACAGAAGGAAGGTATAAGTTGGACTCAGTGGCAGACGCCTCCCTATAGACCAAGTGTGTATTACTGTATTTATCATATTAAAAATTTATTTTATTTGTGTAACCTTCCCCAATCCAAGCATTTTGGTTTGCCACTGAAATGCAATTCTGACTCTAAGTACCTGGAGCTAGGTGAAATTTCACAGATAAGGACAGTTGCCCACAAAACTACCCTTACTTCAGACACTAGCCACAAGCATCTATGCTCTGACAAAACAGTTTCAAATTTGAGAGTACCTGCTAACCCCTGAGGAATTCAGTAATTCACTAGAAGGACTCAGGAAATTCAGGAATTCAGGAAAGTGCTAGTAGTGATAACAGTTTTATTATAAAATATGCAAATCAGGGCCAGCAAAAAAAGAGATTCATAGGGAAAGACCTGGGAGGGTACTAGAAGCTCCCATGTCCTCTGGACCTGTCACCCCCACGTCCATGTGGATCACCAACCAGGAAGGTCACTGAACCTTCAGTGCCCAGAGCTTTTATTGGGATTTTGTTATGAAGGCGTGAGTTACTGAATCCTTGGCGGTGTGGTTCAACTCAATCTCCAGCACCCTCTCTTCCCAAGAGGGCAAGCTGATATTGCATGACTCAAAGCCGCAACCCTTTAATCACATGATTGGAACTAATCTCCAACCTGAGTCATCTCATTATTATAAACTATCTAGGAGTCAGTCATAAGTCATCTCATTAGCATAAGCTTATGTGTGCTACCAGAGGACCACCATGAATAACAGACATTCCTATCACTCAGGAAGTTCCAAGGGTTTCAAGGGTCCGAATCAGGCATGGGGTAAAGGCCAGCCAGTTTCTTTTATTATACAACAGTAACCTGCATTTTGAGGCAAGTTCTCGAAACATGTAAAACTGCAAGCAAGAAATTCAGTAACAGTGAGAACGTATCAGTGAAAAATATCAGTGAGAAAAGATAGAAGTTAGTGTGTCAATAAAGAGGATTAGAGTCTACTATACAAGTGCTAATTATTAATAGCTAAATAATTGTTATAGTTGAATTCCAAATTTAGCAGCTTCTTTAAATTTTATAACTCAGTCTAGTCAACTTCATTCATTTTACTAGAAATCATAATATATAGCATTTATGGATTTTCCAGTTTGCATAGTATTAAATATTTTAAATATTTATCTCTAAATCTCAGAGAAGTTCTGAGAAAGACATTGTGATTTCAGTTTTATAGATGACATATGTTTTCCTCAATGACACATATGAGAAAGTGGCAGAACAAGGATTGAATCTACCTATAAGGCAAATTGAAACATTTGAATACATTTTGCAAATATAAATTAATGTGCCTGTTTAAGGTACTCTAAAGTCACATAATTTATTGTTAAAACAAACAGAATAATGCAAATAATCATTATATCTGAACATTTTTCTTTAATTCCATGAGAAAAATGGAAAAACTTCTTTGTTTTGCCCTTTGTTTAATTAAGTGTTTATAATCTACACAGAAGTAAACCTAGAGATTAATTGTAGTGGAAAAATATAATTGGATAATTTTATGAGACTATGTTTATACTTTTAGTTACACATGATGATATATATATATAATTATATTTCAGAATATACGCTTATTACTATATTCAATGTGCTTCTGGATAGTTGCTTGGATGCATTTTATTGCACCTTTTGTTTTGTTTGTACTACTCAACTTATACTTCAGGCTGTAGATAGAAACTTTACATTGCAGGTGAATGATTCACAGTATCAGAAAACTTTGCATCAGTATTTACACCAATATCTTGAGAGCTTGCATTATTTTTTCCCCAATTTTGAAATAGGTAATAAATAATGTAGTCAGTAAAATCTTGCAAAATATTAAGTTTCTAATTTTTTGGGGGTATATTTTTAATATATCAAAATTTTGCCCTCTGTTGCCTGACTGCTATCTAATTCCATATTATTTCTATATAAAAAAGACTGGAAAGGATGCTACAAGAAAGGTGCACAAAGAATGACATAAGATTATATAGGAAAAGATTCTTCACTGCCTCATAAAGTCAAGATAGGCTACATAGAACTAAATTTGAGTATTTAAACAAAAATTAAACAGGAATTTAAAACAATAAACAAGGAAAATTAATAGTGAAGAAATAATATTATAAAAATGATTTCATGTGATGAAAACAGATGAAAAGATGAGGCTAGATCTAGACAGAAACTAGATTATGAAAGATCTTTTATTCTACACTC